>NW_019386254.1:81207-82058 GCF_000671375.1 Centruroides sculpturatus | reverse complement strand
CTGCTGTTTTTTTTTTGTGTAAATAAATGCTCTAAGTTTTACTCATTGCATTTCTCTTTAATTCAGAAATACAAGTTCTTAAGATTTCAAAGATTAAGAATTTTGACAAAATCATTTGAGTTGAAGCAATTTTTGAAAACTTGTTCCTTCTCAAATGTTATTGTCAAAATTCTTAACTCTTCAAATAGATTTTGTTGATTAAACAGCTGATTTCAAAGAAACTCCATTTTTGTCTAATGTCATTATGCATAGTCCACTTTAGAAACAAGCACTCTTAAGTATTAAATACTTAAATGGAGTTAAATGCATTTAAGATTGAACTCAAAGCACTTGAAATGGATTTCTGTATATAAGATTTGATTTTGGTAAAACTAGAAACAAAGAAACTTTCACTAATGTTTTGGAAATGTCTTAATAAAATTTTGAGAAGTATAAGAAGGCTTTCAAATCATACTAGTTTAGTAGATTTTACTTAATTAATTTGCACTATTTTATTTTTGGCATTTCTCATAATTATAAAATGTATATAAGCAAATTTCAAAAATTAAGCAACATTTAGTATTTTATTATTTTGAACTTTAAGTTAAATTTTAATTTTTATAAATTTGTTTCATAATATTAAAAATTATTTTTAACAACTATCAAAAATTTTTTTTTATTATCATTAAAATTTCTTCAATGTAATTCAAAATAACTGTTCTAAAATATTTTATAAGAAATTTCCAAGATTTCCATAAATTATATAAAATTTATAATTTACAAAACTTCATAAATATTATTTTTCTATTTCAACATATTATTTTTTATAACAATACTTGATAATTGTTTAAAATTAAAATTAAATTTTAAGA
>NW_019386254.1:61714-81081 GCF_000671375.1 Centruroides sculpturatus | reverse complement strand
AAAAAAATAGATTAATATAATAAAAATATTGGAAACTTGAATTCTTTCTAAAAAATAAATTAAAATTTAAAAAATAATTAAATGGCTTTATGTACTTATATCATTTTTAATAAAAAAAGTATTTAAATTAAATAACAAATTTTTTTCCCAACAAAATTTTATATCGTGTAAAAAATAAAACAAATATTAAATGACAAATTCAATTTATACAACATAAAATTAATATAATTTAAAAATAATTGAGCTAAATTGATCAAGAAATGAACTATGTACCATACATTAATAGAGTTTATTGCTAATATTTGAAAAGGTAAATTAAATAATTTAATTATAAATGTTACTTTTATTAGAAATGAGTTTCCTCAATGAGAAAATCTGTATTAAACTTTTTCTTATTTAATTATCAAATATTTTCTTATTGGAAAAATATATCAATACTAATGTTATAACATTACATAATTAAATTATAAATTTACTAATTTTTCTGTAAGAACTAATACTAATCCATTTCAATGCTTATCTTGTCAAACATCTTTAATCATAAATTGTTTTCTAATAGTCATAGATGTGTTTTGGGATCATTTATTCCCTCATCAGTACAGAGAGTATAAATGATTCTGAAACCTGTTTATGGCTATTAGACAGCAATTAGTGGAATAAAAGTGTTTGACAAGGAATGCAGTGATATGGACTAATATTAGTTCTTATAGTAAAATTAATAAATTAAGTGCTAAGGACTGATGATTTAAATAAATTATAAATTTAAAATAAACTTCTATATAATGCATTTAAAATCATTGTAATTTCCTGTAAATATCCTTGTTTATAACTCTAGCTGAGATTCATTTGGAATTCTATAACTTGGAATTTCTTATGATTAGGTAAAAATTTAAAATCTGAATTATTATGAAAATGCTACCACATAAAAATAACATTGTAGTCTAGGGTAGTTTTGCTTTTGATTATTTAGTTGCCTTTACCTTATTATTTTGCAAAGTGTAGGCAAGTAATAAATTTGCTATTAATTCTATTTTTATATATTTTTACTAAATTTGTTTCTTATAAAATACTTATATTAATTATATAGTAATGAGGAGTAAATAAAAATCAGTTAATTAAGAAATGTTTTGACAGAATTGGTAAAAACTTTGCAAAAACTTCTTTAGTGTTTTTTGATGAATAAATAATCTTTAATATCAAAATATGTAAGTGTATTTTGTAATATCAATTTGAATGCATTTTTATTAATATAATTTTGAACATTTAAAAAAAAGTGAAAAAACTATATTAAAACTATAGAAATATAAAAATAAATACTGTAAGTTAAAAATAATTATAATGTTTATCATGTTTACATAAAAAACTTGATTATAAATATATGAATTTTAATAATTAAAATTTTAAATTCTAAATTTATACATTTACTTTATTTATATTATTTCATCAGTTCAAAAGAATTTTCAATAGTTTTTACTTATTCAATAGTTCTAGTTTTATTCTATATTGACATAAACAAAGTTAGCTCTTAAATCAGTAAAAAAATATTCCTAAATTCCAGAATTTACTCTTAACGTATATGTAAAAAAATTATTTAGGATATTATCCAAATACTTCTTTATACACCTTAAAAATAAGCTCATATTTTGTAATATTCAAATATTATGTATAATGTAATGTCATTTTTACTGATTTTTCTTCTATTAAAATTTATAAAGTAAAATTATGTTCAAATAAAAATTATGTCTGCTGAATTAACAGTGGATAAAGTTGAAAAAATACTAATGTTTTTGACACAGCTAATAGGCCATCTTCAGGTGCATTAAATGGTGATGAAAAATGAAACATTTTGACAGATGAAAGGTACCTGTTAAAGATGCATTGATTAATTCAGCAGATTACTTGCAGTGGCTAAATTAAAGTTATGTTATTTAATAGTTATATTTTTGGATAATCTCATAAATTCATATATATAAACTTCTCAAAACATGACATTATTAATCAAAGCCAAATGATTGCTGTAATGTATTGGGCTATTTTTCAGCTACTGTTAATAATTAAATTTATAAATAAATTAATAAGAGATAGTACTTAATGCATCCCTCTAGTAACAAATTACTTAAAAATTTGTTACTAGAGTTGTTAAAGCTGAAAAATAGTCCAATGTATTACAGCAATCATTTGGCTTTGAGTAATCTTATAAATAAATTATTTTGTTCTTTTTTCTTAAAAAATATACTTGATATTTATGTATTTGTAAATGCAATACAGTAATACCTCGACTTACACTACCCCGACTTATGCTAACCCGGAGTTACGCAATTTTCAAATCTTGTTGATTTGTCTTTTGTTTGAGCGCCATGCAACTCTAGATTACTCACTCCCACCACACTATTGTTTGGCTTACATGTTCAGACGTGTCACGTGGAATTGATGCATAGCTAAAATTTATTTTGTGTTATTTATTTCTGTGTTTGTTATATCTATGGAGACTTGAGAGACTCTACTATGTCATCTAAACAAAGTAGAACTGATTCTTCTGCATCAAACAAGAAAAGAAAAACTTTATCTTTGGAATGTAAAGTTAACATTATGAAAGACTTTGATACAAAAATGAAAATTTGTGAATTGGCAAAGAAGTTTGATCTACCGAAATCGATGGTCAGAACAATTATAAAAGGTAAAGAAAAAATTCTCGAAGCTGTGAAAAATGCTCAATCTTTAAATTCAAGCATCATTCGTAAAGTTCACAGTATTATCTCTGAGATGGAAACAATGTTAAAATCATTATGTGATAATCAAGTAAATGTGAAAAATTGTATAATAATGTAAATTGTTATACATATGTATTATCTAAGATTTTATTAAACCTTTTTTTCTAAATTATTGTTTTCTTTAGTCTCCGGTCCCAATTAAAAATTATTTGTATGTATTTAAATGCGAAATTATACCCCGACTTACGCGAATTTGACTTATGTGGTTATCACTCAGTCCCACCTATCACGTAAGTTCGGGGTATCACTGTACATATGACTGTATATAATATCTTTATATATGCAATCAGTTTTTGTAATATGTATCAAATGTGATTTCCTAATTTTATTCATTGAAAGCAAATAAATAAATTTCAGTTTTCTAAGGAATATATTTCTGAGATTTTTATATTAATATAATCATAAATATTTACAGATATTTGTGATTTAGAAAACCAATACCTGTAGTTATATATTATTCTCTTATTATGAAATAGATATGATAACAAATTACAATGAAAGTATTAAAAGTTATAGGAAATATATATAGAAATTAAAGCAATGGAATATTCAGTCAATAATCTCAGTATAATATCCTCCTAAATAATACCATTATTATAAAGTGCCAGTGAATACTTTTGAATGGATCTTCCAGATCAGAAGAACCTATCAGTAGTGAATTACTAAATGTATGATTTTTCATACATTATCATACAAATAACGTTATCATCAAATCATATAACTTTCAAATTGTTTATTGACTTCATTACTACATTTTTAGTATACAGCAAAAGTTCAATATAACAGATTACCACAGGACTGAAGAAATTGGTTCATTATAATGAAAGTCAGTTTTATCATATAATATACTTGTTATTATGGGCTTGTTTATTATAACGAAAAGTCTATTACTATACAATAGAGTCACATCAGAAAAGATCTCAAGATCTATTCTAGTGGTCCATTATTGAGATCTCCAGGTCAAGGTGCCAAATCAACATATTTTTACTTTGTTTCAGTCAAAATATAAGAAGAATATTCTACTTTATTTAGGAATATTGATATATTATTTATTAGTGTTATTGTTTATATTATTCTATAAATGGTTTTAAGAAACCTGATGATGGCCTATAGGAATAGACTTTACTTTACTTTATTTAAAGAATAGAAGAGCTGTCTGTCATTTAGCGGCAGACTTTGTTCTATAGAGATGGAAGGAGAAGGTAAGGAAAAAGAGACCGAATGTGAAATAACAGGAGATAGGGGAGTGTGAAGGAAGACATGGAGAAGGAGAGGTGGGGGAAGAAGCGGGGATTGTTAGAGAGTATAAAGTTTAGAGAGGAAGGTAAATTTGCGATCATACAGACGACTTATACCATATTTGTTTAGAATACAAATAGATATACAGAGCAGAGCGCCGTTTTGGCGGCCGATGATAACAATATACATACTGATAGATATGGTACATGTTGTACACTGATGGAACAGATGTAGATATACAAACCAGACGAGTAGAGATGTGCAAAGAGAATCCCGATGGGGGGGTCCGGTAAAATGGTATTGGACAAGCCAAACAAACAAGCAACTTTAACCATTAACTAGACATAGAATACCCTACAGCTGTTAGACACAATTACAATAACACAGTCACAGGACGGCTAGAGCCACACGTGGTGGATTAGGGATGAACAACAGACTGGAGAGATTGAGAACACAGTAGAGGGCTCCTGCTAGGGGGGGGACGGGTGGGTGACCCGGTAAGTGCTACAGTTGTTCACAAAGTTTTTGAGATGTTTAAAAGCGCCAACGTTGCTGCATAGAAAGTCTAAGTTGGGGGGCCAATTTTGCCCATTAGTTAGGCAGAAGCCCATGAGTCCTTGGCGCTCCATATCGTGGTGAGGACAGTCTAGGAGAGTGTGCAGGGCGTCCCCAATGACAGAGTCATTGAAGTTACATTTGTCGTCTTCTCTTTTGCCAAACCGAGCGAGGTAGGCTGGGAAATTCCCATGCCCGATGAGGCACTACGTAAGATAATAGGAAGGAGTGATGTGCTTTAGGAGTTGACGACTCCTAACAGATGGCAGAAATTTGAAAGTAAGCCTTCCAGTTGGAGAATCTGTCCAATCCTTCTGCCACTCCTTGATGATCTGATTGTATAATAGTTTGTTAATGTAAGTGATGGGGACCTTCCCAAAGGAGGGGGTAACATGGAGGTTGGCAACCTTCCTGGCAAGGGCATCAGCCCTTTCGTTACCAGGAATTCCGCTGTGCCCGGGGGCCCAGACGAATTTGATTTTTCTACGTTTTTGTAGGTTAGTCGCTAGGTAGTAGACATTTGTGCCAGTGGAGGAGCGTTTGGCAGTACCAGCAATGACACTTAACACGTACCTGCTATCCGTAATGAAATAGATGCTTCCTGTATATTTTCGGAGGTTTTTAGTGATTTCTGTCAGAGCTTTAAACATAGCCCATAGCTCGGCTTGGTTATTTGAGCAGTGGGCTTCTAATTTATGATATTCTTCTTTGATGTATTTGTTGGTGTTGTCTTGGACTACAAAGGCCGCTCCTGTGCCGAGGTCGTTCTTAGCCCCGTCCGTAAAGATCCGCCAATTCGGGGTATAGGAATAGACTGAAAACATTAGTTAATAAAAATATTTTTTCAGTAAATGAATAGGTGTGGTTGAAAATTTGTACTTAATCTCTGCTAAGCATATCTGAACTGTATTGATTTATTCATTACCGTATATTGATATTTGGACAAAAGTCAATTACATAGTGGGCAGAATTTCAGTTATAAAGTATATAAGCCTGATTTTTTATTAAACTTGTAAAAACAATACTTCAATTTTTCAATATTCATTTTTTAAAAAATATTTTTGGAATTGTTATAATAAAAGCCTGTTATAATTTTCTCTTGCTTTTCAAATGTCTGAAATTGTCTACTCACTCAGAGACATTTCCTTACAAACTTTAGCTTCAGATTTTCCACCTTCAATCTGATTAAGTATATATTTTTTTTTGTGTTAAATCTAAAACTTTTCATTTTCTTTTATAATCGATTGCTGTGCTTTACACCAGGCCTGTCTTTGGTACATGCAAGGCTCTGGGCAAAGAAAAGCTTGGAGGCCTCCTTAAAGAATTTATAATGGAGGGTTAATGTTCGTAAATTTTTTTCAATTAGCTTTCTATGCTAAACATATTGTTATATTTATGTTTAATATAATTTATCTTTTGATTGTTTACTGTTTATAATAATTTTATTACTTGTTGCTCTATTCAATTTTGCATATTTTCAAAGTCTGTTAGGAGGCCCCTAGGCCCAGGTCCCAGTAGGCCCACATCTAAAGACAGGCCTGCTTTACACAACAAATCCAAGACTCATTGCCCATAGAGAAAACAAAATCATAACTAAACGAAAGTGATCAATCAGAAAACAAAACAATAATGAAATGTAATGTGAAAATCTATGCCAAAAAAATGATTAAAAGTGAATTTTATGTTATTTTTGTATTTAGTTTTTGTAAATAAAGTAAATAAATGATGACTATAACAAAATAAATAAAATGATGACTGGGATAAAATAAAATGGTGACTAAAAAATATGTAATATTTTTTAATAAAAATAAAAATTTTTTGATAAAAATAGTCCATAGTAGTGGGAGTCCATTATAGCAAATGAGTTTTCTTTACTTTGGCTGGAATAACATCAGCTGTCTGTCATAATGTGAGGTCTGTTTATCAGGTCTTTAATATCAAGCTTTTACTGTATATAGTTCTTATTGCTTAATGCACTTTGGTTTAGTACCACACTCAATTTAGTGTCAGTTTCAGAGGTGAAAAAATGATAACTATAAACCAAAATTTGACTGTGCATTCTAAATATATTGATTATAATGTTCTCAATAGATTCAATAGAGAAAAGAGAAAATTGATATGATAGGATTTGCTGTCTCGTGAGCCCAGAAGGTTTTGCCACCTTGCGTATCCCACTCTGACACCAGTGTAACTGGTGATTGGAGTTTGCTTATTTTTCTATTGGAGCCTAAATTCCAAAATTTTTTTCTTATGTTGGCCTTTAGATTTTCATACTTCCAGAGGCCAAAGGGGCCTTAATATCCCTGTTCTGACATCAGTGTGGCTGTGCACGATGATAAATACCTGAAGCCATTATACCCTTGATAAGGTACTTGATAGGTTGGTTCCTTGTTCCTTGATTATGTAGATTAGTTCGATGTAAGATTCTCTGTGGACAGGTAGGTAGACAGCAGGTTGGCCCAGAGAGCATTCAAGACGGGAGCGAACACCTAATGTCAACCAACTCTCGATGATGATGGGCAAACTCTCTGTCGTCATCAATCCTTCTTATTTTATTTGGAGGTTCTCCCTTTTACTCTCAATGTTTTTTTTTAGGCACTGTTGACAAGTTAGACCAATAATGAGTTTTTGTGTTATGATCCCTTTATTTAGCTCGGGTTCTCACATTATTTTTATAAATTGTAATTTTTTTTGGAATAATCATTTTGGGTTAATTTTGAAATAAATTTTACTTTTGATTTTTTGAATAATTTGCTTTAGTGTAAGAAAATTAATAAAAATGTATTGAATTGTAACATTTTAGAAATGTTGTTTTAGTTGAATTCAACTACTTTTGAATTTGAATGTTTGAATAGTATGCTTTTTTACTCTTCCGAAAAATGGCACTATGTGATTTGTATGGCATTGGAAAGCACCATCCAACACAATGTCAGGTGTATAACATAAAAATACCATTTATATCGTAAAAACTACATATTTTTATTTTTATAATTTAAAATAATTTTTCATGTATCACCAGTTTTAATGATTTAACTTATCTTTTAAAGATTTTTTTATTATTTTAATTGCTCAATTTTTAGAATTATTTTCAAGGACTTTAGCTATATCAAATTTTTTATCAATTTCCTGTTTAAGATATAGTGAAACTTTACTGTAGATCAGTGATTCTCAAACTTTTTCGATCCACCACCCCCTTTGTTCCATAAAGTTATACCCAACGCCCCTAACCCATTTTCTCTTGTGTGAGAAAAGGATTGGAAATATTCTTAGGAAAACTTTTCTATGAATCTCACACTTTGTGCCCTTACTGTACATTGTTCTCATCATCTGGAAACCATTAAACGCAATGTTTCCTCTTATCAGCCCCAATTTTGCCTTTGGTCACCGTTCAATACCCTGCCTCTATCATAGATCTATTCATCGCGCCAGAAGGGGGCGTTATTGCTTACTTTGAGAAACGCTGAGCTAAAATAAAAGTCAATGTGTTAGAAATATTC
Source organism: Centruroides sculpturatus (assembly GCF_000671375.1). Taxonomy (NCBI): domain Eukaryota; kingdom Metazoa; phylum Arthropoda; class Arachnida; order Scorpiones; family Buthidae; genus Centruroides; species Centruroides sculpturatus. The sequence continues at coordinate 73,019 of NW_019386254.1, read as the reverse complement.
AAGTTGTGACCTTCAATAAAAAATAAAAAATATATAAAATGTCAACATTTTATATATATTCCGTCAAATTTTTATATATAGAATTTGTCTGCCGTCGCCCCTCTATATTTCCTTAACGCCCCCCAATTCTCTTTGAGTCTTCTTCTGCCCCCCTGAAAGCCTCCAGCGCCCACAAGGGGGCGTTATCGCCCACTTTGAGAAACGCTGCTGTAGATAAACCAAAATATTTTGTTTTTAGTAAGAGATAAATATAAAATTGTTTACATAAGTAAATTTTAAAATTATACATTATATGATTTCATTGTAGAGTATTGGTTAGGTAAATATTAAATAATTATACTGCAATTGCAATTTTAAGAAATCTTTTTTATATATTGAGGAAATATCTTGGATATTTACAAGAAATTATGGTATTGATTTTTCAACACAAATTTATCTAAAAATTTTTATTTAAAAATAATTAATAATTTTAAATTATTAAAAATAAACTAGTAATCTTGTCTTTGATACCAGACATATTTAACTTTTTTTAGATTGAAACCTCCAAAAATACTTAAATAATATGAATAAGTCAGTAATAATTAAATAAGTTTGTTCAAATTTATCAAGTCTATCTTCAGATCACTATTATAAAAACTTAATTTGTAAATAATAGTTTTTGTAGCAGCAATCTGTATATAGAACTATTAAGTTCTTAAAATACGTATTATAAAATAAATCGAACATCTTCATACTATATGAGATGATCAAATGAAAGTATAATTTATATGAAGTAGCATAAGGAGTTTGGTGAGACTAAATCAGAATAGGTGACGACATGAATTTGCCTTGTTTCTTACACCATCAGCTCTTAGTGTTAGTAAATCTGATTTACAGCATTGCCAAACTACTTCATTACTACTAATGAATTCTATTTTTGTTTGATCACTCTGTATAAATATGTTTGGAGATTTTAATTTTGTAAAATTATTAAAAACAGATTTTACAAACACTTTTTTGAAATAAGATACAGCATAAATATTATAATAATACTATTATAATGTATTTTTGGTATAATAACTTACATTGTTATTCAAAAATTAAAGATATTTTTATTTTGAACATTTTCATTATATTAATCTATTTTTGTTTATCAGTACCCATTTATTAATTTTATATTTGAAATTAACATCCATTATAAACAGTTCATATAATATGATAATTTAATCTGATTTACATAGAGATTTGAGATCACTAATCTTGGATTCGATGGAAAAAAGTATGTGGTATGTAACTTTATTCACACAGTAATTAGTAGATGGTAGAAAAATATATTATAATAATAATCTCAAAGAATTTAAGACAAATGTTTATAATTTATATTTATATATTCTATCAATTCTTGTAGAGGATTCTTCAGATAAAGTATCTTATGAGCATTTCACTATATTAAAATGAATAAACTGAAAATTTTTCATATTATAAACTATTACTGAAAATAAACATGTTTACCACAGAAATACACACACAATTTTTTCATCTTATTTTCAATTAAATTTTTAATATCAAATTCATATATTTGAAGATAAACCTGGAAATTTACTTTAATTTGAATTTTGTTTGTTTTTTATTTTTGCTAAATTTTTGATTTTTTATGTCATACTAACAAGTTCCAATAACTTATTTTGTGTTTATGATGTCAGTTATGTTTAAAATATGTATTAACTTCATTAATATCATTAAAATTTATATATGAATTGTATTATATTACTGTTACAATATATAATTGTTTTAAAAATTTAGCAGTTATGATTATTTTTCTTTTTGATGTTTTTTAAATTCGTTGATAAAAACAACAAATTTTTTTGTTTTTTGAAATTGCCTAATTTTTACTAAAGTACTTTTTATATAATAGTAAATTATTACTTTTCTTCTTTTTTCAATTATTATAATATATTTTAAAAATTTTGCTAAACCTTAGGTTGATCCAGGAAAATATGATTTCTTACAAGATCGTAATGGTCAAGTGATACTTTTCATAACCAGAATGACAGAAAATGATATTGGATCTTATGTATGTCATGCCACCAATGAGCATGGTGAAGCTCGGCAAAAAATCAAAGTTTTAATTGCTGGTAAATATAATTTATGTTTTTAATTTTAGTGATTAAAAACAAATCTTGATAACTAGTAGAAGTATGTAAATTTGAAGAGTACTTTCAATCTTTTAATAAATCATTTTTAGTCCCATACTGCTATAAAAATCAATCTTCTTACAAATTTAAATATATTTGAAATAAATACAATTGATTTGAATACACTCAAAATGTATATACTTTAATTTATATATAATCTTTTTGGTAAAATTTGTATATTTAATTTTTATCACTCTCAATAGATCTGTAAGGTACTATATTATTTTTTACGCCTTTTATAACAATTATCGACACGAACTCTGTGCCAGAAATAGCTGTTACCTAACAGATACTTTATGCGGATTTGTGTTAATGTGCCAGGCCTGATCTTTAAGCGTGCACTGAATTAAATAATTGTAAAGTTAGTCAAAAACAATCCAATATGTAATAATTCTAATAATGACTATGTACAAAAATTAGTAATAATCAAACAACAATTTATTCAAAGAAAATCAACAATAAGAATCAACCCGACAAAACTCAAATTAATCTAATTGCTAACTTAAATCTATTCCCCTTTGGAATTTGACAAAAAATTTAACGACTTAACTTATGTACAACAATTCTTATGAACTAAAGTCCTAACCATCACCTCAATATACTAGGAACCTTTTTTCTCAACTCTCAAGACTTTCTAATCTTTGATCCACAAATCGAATAACTTCTAATTGCCTTTGGAACACCTTTATCCTATCAGACACCTCTTGTTGTTCACTGCTATGAAGTTCACCATGCTTGTTGCTAACAAAAGCTCACTTCGGTCGTTTACGTTTGAGGTATGGGATTTATACTGTGAGGTGACGTCACAATTCTAAATGAGACCACTCTCCTCATTTACATACTTATCTCTAACATTGAACTTTTCCTTTTTGCCTGGCAGTCTATTTTCCAACAATATTCACTAACCTTTTACATTGTTCTTTTTGACAATTTTCGGGATGTTTTATTCATTAAGGTTTAGCAAGTTTCTAAGTTGTGTTTGTGGGGTTTCCCCCTCTTCTTGGTGTGGACTTACTTTTTTCCGCTCGGGAGCGCAAGTGTGCACAAGTTTTTATTTTACAGCGCTTTCTCGTTGGTGAGTTGGTTTTTCTTTCTTCTGTTTTAAGTTTCTAAGATGAGTGGTGAGGAAACTTTCGTCCTAACAAAACATAAGCCCCAAACAAAAATAGAATAAAAAGCAAAATAAAAAGTAACTAAAAATAATGCTCGGACTTGGTTCCTTACAGATCATTCTCACATCTATAAGGATTAAAAGTCAATGGCATAGGAAGCTTATAGTTAATGTGGCTCTTGCCAGAGGTATGAATAGATCAAAGATTCAAATATTTTTTGTATATTATTTATTAAATCAATAATGATTATGTTATATTATATCATATAGTTCATGAAAAATAATATAAGATTTGATATACATACATATATGCATATATCAAAGAGCTTTTTACTTTTTTCATAGATGGCAAATTTTATAGCTGTACTATTGAAAGTACTTACCAAATAAACTATTTGTGTCGCTTATTAAAATACAGTTTTTAACTCTATAATTTGAAGAAATCAGTTCTTGTTAAATAACATTTAAAACAAAAAATTATTCTATTATTTTAATTAGATTAATTTATGTTTAATTTATGAGAGCTATTTAATTTACATATTTCTAAATAGCATATTTTATTATATAATTGCCCAAATTTAGAACCAGACTTTTTAATTGTTAATGAGAAACAATAATTGTAATAACAACAACAAATAAAAAAATTTATTAATATAAAATTTAATAGATTTAAAGTTTCAAAGAAAAGCCATAATTCAGCCAAAAATAACAACTAAAACTGTGAGAATTGCATATTTGAATTTCATTTGTAAATTTTCTAGTTTTTTTAGAAATTAATTAACAAAATATCAATTGTAATTATTTAAACAAGAATGATGTCATTGTTATTCTTATTTCATTAGACTTTTTGAACGATTCATTTATAACTAAATGGCTGTTTCTAAAATCAAAGATATGAATGTTGCTAGTGCAGTCTTATTCGAAATATTTTTCTTAGATTGCTTTGGGTGGACAGTTATTTCAATCATTTCATCTTTTAATTCATAATTTTAACACTTAAGTAGATGTATAAACATTGATATCGTCAGGCGCCATTTTCTTAACGAAATAAACTAACTCTTTCCTTTGTGAGCTTCATTTGAGCAGAGCATGTGCAGAGCATGCACACTGAGCAAGACTACTACTTTTCGAACCATTCGTTACTGTGTTTAACTCATCTGACTTTACGAACGTACCCTAAAGTGTTGATCCAGTGGACTCTAATTTTGTTTATTAGACTTTTATTTATAGTCTGCCATTGAAATCATTCCAAAACAAAAGCCATATTGAGAGATATTACTTCTGTTTCATTTGTATTCCTTACTTGAAATACATATTTTGTACTCAAAGGAAAAATTTTGAATAAGGAAGCTATGCATTGTGATTCTCAGAAACTTTACTCTGCCATTTGTGAAAAATGTTTAGAACTGGCCAATTTAAAGTGATTTTTTTATCATGATAACTATAGATTATACACACTTCTAATATTGTGAAGCCAGTATTATTATTGGAGTTTGGATCTTGTTACATCTCTATATTCAGCAGACTTAATTCTATGCAGCATAGTATTTACCAATGCAAAGACTATATATGTGCACAGGGCAGCAGATACCGTGTTTCCCCGAAAATAAGACAGTGTCTTATATTAATTTTTGCTCTGAAAAAGGCGCTAGGTCTTATTTTCAGGGAATGTCTTATTTTTTCCAGGAAGAAGAATTCACATTTATTATTGAATAAAATAATTCCCAAGTCGAACTTAGACGAGAGTGACGTATATCCGGTGTGTCGAACTGTCGCATTTTTATAGCGTCAACATCGGACTCGATGACCAATTAGTGCTTACTAAACCGTAGCACTATGCAAGTGTCATGTGGCGTGATTCCCGGCCGACCAATTAGCCATCACTAGCCGTAATGTTATGCAAATCTGATTCCCAAGCCATAGTCTTATGCAAATCATGCCGTGTGGCGTAATTGTCTGCTGACCAATCAGTGGCTGTACTTTCAAAAAGCCAACGACCACTTTCAACCACCTGTCGATGACCGTTACGACTAAAAAATCTTCGCTAGGTCTTACTTTCAGGGGGAGGTCTTATATTTCGCAATTCAGCAAAATCTGTGCTAGGTCTTATTTTCTGCGGATGTCTTATTTTCGGGGAAACACGGTATGTAGGGGTGGCAAATTTCTACAGAAATGAAATTTGTAACTTGCAAATTTGCCATGGTGCTACTGCCAAGCACAGATGTCTGAATGTTTTGGTAAAATACCAAGGAAATGAATTTATTTTTCTTTATTGCTTCAATTTCCTGAGCATGAGTAATGTTAAAAATTTGTAAAGCTTCTTTTTATTTCAACATAATCATTCTTCATGAAAATATTGCTAATAGGATACTAGATTTTTTTGTAACATTATATTTAATGTTTAACTTGCTTAAATATGAAATAATCAGTTTATTATTAAAAACATTTGCAAAGTAATTTATTTAAAATTTTTTTATATATAAAATTTCATCTAATTTATTGTAATGTTATTTTTATAAATAAGAGTTATATTCAAGTGTTGAAGGTGTTACTTTGAAAAAATAATCTGAAGATATTTAAAAATAATAGAACATAATTGTTTTTAAATATTAATCAACGATGTTGAATTTCATTAGTCTGTTCTTCCATTCTACAGAATAAACAACATTTAAGAATGATCCTTCCAGTAAGAACGTAAACAAAAAAATTATTCTCTTGAATAAATTCAGTCATAAATAAAAGATTAGTTTAATGAATAGTGTCTTTTATTTTATTTCAGAAAGTTAAATAATAAGTAATAATTAAATGTTATTTAAAATGCTGTTTATAGAGTCACCAATATTCACGAGAAAATTAGAAGAAACAGCCATTATGATGCGTGGTGGAGGAAAATTTGAATGTTGTGTAACAGGTGTTCCTACTCCAAAGATTAAATGGTTTAAAGATTGGCATCCTCTCTATGAATCTAGTCGAATTAAAATACAGTGGACGGATCCAGATAAATGTAATCTTTCCCTTGATGGAGCTATTCTGAAAGACAGTGGATTATATTCATGTTGTGCTTCTAATGTTGCTGGATCTGCTTCTACATCAGCAAGTCTTTCTGTAGAAGGTATTATTTTTATCATTTCAGAATAATGAAATTTTCACTAACAAGATTTTCTTTATTTAATTGTTTTATTTATGTTGCAAGTAATTTTAGTAAAAATATTTTACTAAAATTAAGTAAAAAAGTATTAAGTAAAATTAAGTAAAAAAGTATAAAAATTTTAATAAATTTTTATTTAAAACTTAAATAAAAATTTATTAAAATTTATTTATTATTATTTTTTGTTTTTTAAGATAAAAATTTCTGAAATAAGCTAAGGTACTTAATATGATAATAATATGATAGGATAAGAATAATAATATGTTGTTGGAACAGATATATTATATTTCAAGAATTAGATTTTGAATTCAAATGAATTTTTTTCAAAATTAATATATTAAATTAATAATGGAAATTTTTTACAGAATCGCAATCTGATTACAATTATTACAATTACAATGCTGAGAATGCTGTGAAGCCAAGAAATAAAATTTTTGAAGAATTTTATGATATCGGTGATGAACTTGGAAGGTAAAAAAATAAAGATCTTAAATATTTTTAAAAAGTTAAATGTAACAACTTTAAAGGGAATCAAATTAAATAAAACTAACTCTTTTTCACAAATTAAGTTTTTAATGAAATTTTTGAGATATTGAATCACAAAACTTTTATATGAAAATAAAAAAAAATAAAGTTTAGTGCTCCAAAATATACTTTTTTTCAATTGTTAAATACTATAAATAATTATTTTCAAATTTTATGGAAATAAAATTTATTGTTTTATTGTAAGCCAGGGCTATTCCAAATAGAAGCTGGAATAGACAAATTGCATATTCCAGCTTTTAGTTCTGTTTGGCTATCTAGTAATTGGCCTTTCTTTAGAGCTTTTGCTTGTTGGTTGACATTTCAACAGAGTTTTTGGTAATCTGAAAAATATCTTTACATTTTTAACAGTCTAGTCATGTGCAATTTTTGTGGCTCTTAGAAATTTTTTTATTATATCATTTGCTAATTGCCCACATCTCTGAAGCATAACATATGAACACTATGTTTTTTAAAATTTTAAACTACCAAATAAAATAAAAATTCAGTTTAATGATATTAAATTTTTGTAAACAAAAACCTTTTTAATAATATCATATTATTACATTTTAATGTTTTCAACATGTACAAAAATGTCATCTTCAGGAAACAATTTTAGAATAAAAACAAAATTCAAATTAAAAATCAAAAACAAACAAATAATGATTTTTCTATACTAATATAAATTTTAGAAAATTAGATAATTAAAAATTCATAAATTTATACAGGCATAATTTATGATGAAAAATTAAATTTAAATACATAAAAATGCTAACATGAAACAAAATTATGATAACAATTTATATATGATTATCCAATAATCTGACAGATAAAATATGAAATGATTGATAGGCTGTTAATGACTCCTGTACAAAGATTTACTTTGTGTTATCTAAATTCTTATAAAGATCTCTTCTAAAACTGATAATAAAGGAGATTTTATTTGGACACTTGTTGATGAAAATAGATTATATTACTAAACATAAAATAATTATTGTTAACAGAGAGACACATCTCTGATTAATGGTGCATTAATCACAAATGTGCTAGGTCTAATATCTGGGGCACCTAGGTACTGAAGAAGATTGGTGCTTGTCTACCTAATTTTACATCACAAATTAACATTATATAATTCTACAGCTTTAATTTAAATAATTTACAAATAATTCTACAGCTTCAACTATTTTTTTCAATTTTGGAGTTGTGACAACTCCAAAATTTATAGTTAAGAGTTGTTTGTAACTACTAACCATTACTTTTTGCTCAGTTGCCATAATTTGTTTCCATTCTACCATAGCATTAATATACATAAGTATTTGCATTAACTATAAACTGATTTTTGAATTTTTAATTTTTTTGCTAAGGATGATCTGACTGTAGTAGTAAAGAATGTTGCAATTTAATAACTATATTTGATTTCCAAGAAATATAGCAATTATTTATTACTGACAAATTGCAGTTATTTATACTGTTTTTATTTTATAGAATTATATCATAATTATGTATTGATTTGAAAACAATATCTTTTCTTATAGTAAATAACTTACTAGCATAATCTATTTTATATGTGTGAGAACCTGGTCTAGTATTTTTGTAATTTTGACAATCCTGATTATTTAATTATTGTTCAAAAAGAAAAAAAAAACAGAAAATTATATTTAAGCCCAAATTGATAAATTTAATGGAGGAAATTTACAAGATTTTCCCACTAATAACACTTCCATCATGGGTGACACATTCCAATAAAAACTACTCATCAAAGGAAATCTCACAAAAAATCAGGGATTGGACTAATTACCAGCTCCCTGCATAACTTTACCAAATTTGGTCATCAGATTAGCAGAGGGGAATAACCCCAAATAAAAATAGAGGGGGGAAAGGAGGAGAGAGTTCACCTGCCCATTTTTGAAGTGTCTTCTCCACTGCCAACCTCTGATTTCTCACCATTTCTGCTGGACCTTAGCTTCTCTGAAATCCACAATGATTGTTTGTATATCACATATTCCAGATTCGAGACTCATCCTGACCAAGCCCTTCCCTCTTCAGGACATCCAAGCAATCGTGGAACATTACAGATCCAGGTATTTATTGACCTGCATGTGCAGTTGTAAACACACTCTCTCATATAGGCTTGAATAAGGTTTAGACCTTCCCTCTATGTCTAATTTTCTTTGTAATTTTTAGTCTCTTGAAAAATAAATATTTATTGTTTTATGGTTAAATGCATAGAAGAGTACATTATTTCCAGTGCACTCTCTCTCAACTCCCTCCTCCATCCCAGACCTGTTCATTCCCTCATATGTAACTGCTTGCACGATAATTATTCATAAGGTTCTTGTGAGCCTAGAGTAACAGGTGGTGTCAGTCCTGACTTGGGCATTGCTGACACAGCCATTGCAATGTTGATGTAATGGTCACATGTGCATTTTTTAAAATCAAGTATTGATGTAGTTATTTTTCAAAATTAAAACAACAAAAATTACATATCCTCATTACTATGTTATTGTTATAATCCATTTAATTTTAACTGTCAAATTAGATTGAAATCAATTAATTTATATTGTTTAGATTAAAAGAAAAAGAACTGAGATTTTTAAAAAATTTTAATCTAAATATCATAAATCAAACTTAGGCAGTTTATATGACATTAATAAATAAATGGGCATTAAAACAAATGAATCATATAACTGTTGTATGTTAAATAATTATTATAATTGCTTTATTTAAAATAACTAGTATATAGAAGAAAAGTTTTAAAAACTTATAAAATTCAAATTTCATTTCACAGATAAAATTCTTTTACAAGATTAAAATTTTTCGTAGTGTATATTTGTTGTGAAAGAGTTGTTAGTTATCATAAACAAGGCAAATTTCTGTACATCCAATTTTTGGAAGATGATCAATAATGAATTTTAGAATAATGACTATTTTTGAAGTGATCAATAAATAAACTTGAAATTTTTCATTCTTCAATTAAATTCTTTTACAGGATCAGAATATTCAAATTATAATGATTTTTAACTTTTTTGTTTTCCTTTATTTTAGGGGAACCCAAGGTATTATATATCATGCAGTTGAAAGAAATAGTGGAAAAAGTTTTGCAGCAAAAATGATGCATGGAACTGGTAAGATTAGAAGTTTTATTGATGCTGAAATGGATATTATGAATCATCTTTCTCATCCAAGATTAGTACGTTTATGGGATGCATTTGAAAGTAAATCAGCTCTTACACTCATCACTGACTTGTATCCTTTGAACTAACTACGTTGTAAATGCATACTTTCTAAAACCATTTAAAAGCTTTTGTATAAATACAAATGAAAATAAGAAACATTTAGTTATTAACTAATTGAATAATCGAAGATGTTTAATTTAGTGGTTTTTAACTTAGTTTTTTATGATATCTCAGAATGTCACAACAAACTTTTAGAGGTGTCACAAGATTCCCTGATATCCACTAGAGTAGAAGTTCTTTATTTACAGGAGATACAATTTGCAAAACTGTTGCAAATATGGAAAGGAAAAATAGGTTTAAAAAATAAGGTTGTGGGATTGAAAAGATATGTGATTAGAAAACAAAAACATGTTTTTACACAAAGAAATTTAGCTAATGCATTTCTGTCTTTTTTTTTTTTTTTAATGTATCTTTTACTTTTTTCATAAATGAACATAGCCATAGCAGCTGAATTTTTTCTTCATAATCAATCCAGCAATTTGAATTTTTTTTCATGGTACTGTACAATCAAATCCACTTAAGAAAGCATCCTTGAGATTGCTACATTATGCTTCTTTATATGGACTGCTCCCTTATCCAAAGTAACAAAATCATCTAGGAGATTGTTAATGGCATTTGATTCTCTCCACTTTTTCATGTCTTAGGAGCTCTATAATATACAGTCGACCCCCCCTATAACACAGTAGATACGTTCCACTTTAAAAGAATTTCAAGTTGTAGGAATCCTTAAATACATGAGCCAATCACAGCCCGGACATGTGCAGTTTACGGACTATGGCTGTTTGAAAGGTTTTCTTCCATAAAATTAATCGATTCTAGACTAATTTGACTCAACATTTCCAAAACACGTATAATTTTTTGGGAATAATCTGTATAAACTATGCTATAAACAAAAAATTGTAGGATTACTTACCGAGTGTGCACCATTCAATGATGCCATTGCTTAAGCTTATTTTCGTCGCAGAACAGTGCACTAAATGGCGGGCACGTTTTCTGATAAGTTATTTTTCTGCAAAAAATTCGTTGAACTTTGGAGACATCATTAATAGAAATAATTTTTATGGCCGTTGAATAAGAAATGTTTTTTTCACAAGAAATGTATAAAATTACAGTA
>NW_019386254.1:38562-54742 GCF_000671375.1 Centruroides sculpturatus | reverse complement strand
TATCTTAATTATCTCGTCCTGTTGAATTTCTGGTCTTGTCTTGGTTCCCATATATTTTTTACCAACATTTTTCTGATAATTCTCTGAGAATTTATTGTAATATTTAAGCCAAACATTGTATTCAACTCTAGTCTGTGTATTCTATCTTAACTTTCTTTTACGAAAATTGTTAATTATTTTCCAGAAGACTCTCGAATCTTTAGCTTCTGATAATTTCTTGCTGATTTTTGAAAAGAATAATTTTTTCTTAGCTTTGATTAAATTGTTATACATTTTTTTATACTTTAGATAATTCATTAGTGCTTTACTGGTGTTTGTTCTTCTAAAGACTTGTAAACTCTTTTGTTTTTTAATTTTGTAGTCATAACACGTGCTATTATACCATTCACATTTAAATATTTTTCTATTTTGTTGTGTACAATTCTTGTATCTATATTCCTCTAGTTTAGTTATAATATTCAGGTAATTTTCTATTGGTTCATTTTCTTTTTCCAAGGTTAACATCTCCTCAATCATATATTCAAACTCATTTAACAATTTTCGTTTATTATATGACGGTCTTAATTCTAGATTAATAGAATAATTCTGTTCACAATTATATGTCTTATTACTTATTTTTGATATTTTATTAACTCCAACTGAACTGGAAAGTGATCTGCAAGGTCGTTGTCTAGAACGTTTAAACAATTACAACAATTTATCACTTCTTCTGAACAAATAATATAATCCACTATGGATTTCCCACTTGGGGAAACAAAAGTAATTTCTGCAGGGGTATCACCCCTCATCCTGCCATTCAGAATTATTAGTTGGTTATTGTTAATAAAATCTAGAAGTATTTTTCCTCCTGTGTTTAACACTTTATCTTTAGATAATCTGTTATTGACTAAGTTATCAAATGTCTGTAGAATATGGTATCGGTAACTTCGCCAATACGTGCATTTAGATCACCTCCTATTATCCACATTTGAGTGAGGTTGGACCATCTATCCAAAACTTTTTGCACCTCATTTAGAATTGGTTTCTTCTCCATAGAAGGTGGTATATATATTCCTATTACTCCCAAATATGTATAAGACCATCTCATTTTTATATTGTTATCTAATTTTATTATAACAGCAATAGCATAATCTGTTATATATTGTAGAAATATTTCACCTAATTTTTTCTTTATCAATAACAGAATTCCACATGATGCACGTCCAAACTTATTTTTGCGTTGAGCATTACTAATTATTACGTTATTGTCTTTTTCTAGATATTTTATTTCCATTTCACTTAATTTTATAATCCAGGTTTCTAAGAATCCAATAATTTCGTTTGACTCCAGAAATTTTCTCATCGAGGTTTTGAATATTTTTCCTCTTAATCCTTGAATATTCCAAAAACTTATCATCACATTATTTTTTTCTTTTTTTGGAATTTCTACCTTTTTCTCCTTCAGTTCATTATCTATAACTATCCGCTTATCTCCACTCGTTTTTCTATATTTATTTTCCATATTTTTAGCCAATCTCCTTTTTCCTGCGTTGTTTTTAAATTTTGGTTTATTTTAACTGATCTTGTATTATATTTGTCTCTAAAAAATGATTTAACTGAATTATTTCTCTATTATTCAAATCATAAGTATACATTATATTATTTTTTAAAAAATAGTCATCTCTAATTTTTATCCTGTTGTCATTCGATTTCTCTAGTTTGATCGTTATTAATAATAATTTTTTCCTAATCATAGATCTATAAGTCCGTTGATATTATTATTTTTTTACTTTCGTCCGTCATTTTCGGTCTTGTGCTGCAAAATTTACTAAGTATTAAATTTCNCAAATGAATCATATAACTGTTGTATGTTAAATAATTATTATAATTGCTTTATTTAAAATAACTAGTATATAGAAGAAAAGTTTTAAAAACTTATAAAATTCAAATTTCATTTCACAGATAAAATTCTTTTACAAGATTAAAATTTTTCGTAGTGTATATTTGTTGTGAAAGAGTTGTTAGTTATCATAAACAAGGCAAATTTCTGTACATCCAATTTTTGGAAGATGATCAATAATGAATTTTAGAATAATGACTATTTTTGAAGTGATCAATAAATAAACTTGAAATTTTTCATTCTTCAATTAAATTCTTTTACAGGATCAGAATATTCAAATTATAATGATTTTTAACTTTTTTGTTTTCCTTTATTTTAGGGGAACCCAAGGTATTATATATCATGCAGTTGAAAGAAATAGTGGAAAAAGTTTTGCAGCAAAAATGATGCATGGAACTGGTAAGATTAGAAGTTTTATTGATGCTGAAATGGATATTATGAATCATCTTTCTCATCCAAGATTAGTACGTTTATGGGATGCATTTGAAAGTAAATCAGCTCTTACACTCATCACTGACTTGTATCCTTTGAACTAACTACGTTGTAAATGCATACTTTCTAAAACCATTTAAAAGCTTTTGTATAAATACAAATGAAAATAAGAAACATTTAGTTATTAACTAATTGAATAATCGAAGATGTTTAATTTAGTGGTTTTTAACTTAGTTTTTTATGATATCTCAGAATGTCACAACAAACTTTTAGAGGTGTCACAAGATTCCCTGATATCCACTAGAGTAGAAGTTCTTTATTTACAGGAGATACAATTTGCAAAACTGTTGCAAATATGGAAAGGAAAAATAGGTTTAAAAAATAAGGTTGTGGGATTGAAAAGATATGTGATTAGAAAACAAAAACATGTTTTTACACAAAGAAATTTAGCTAATGCATTTCTGTCTTTTTTTTTTTTTTTAATGTATCTTTTACTTTTTTCATAAATGAACATAGCCATAGCAGCTGAATTTTTTCTTCATAATCAATCCAGCAATTTGAATTTTTTTTCATGGTACTGTACAATCAAATCCACTTAAGAAAGCATCCTTGAGATTGCTACATTATGCTTCTTTATATGGACTGCTCCCTTATCCAAAGTAACAAAATCATCTAGGAGATTGTTAATGGCATTTGATTCTCTCCACTTTTTCATGTCTTAGGAGCTCTATAATATACAGTCGACCCCCCCTATAACACAGTAGATACGTTCCACTTTAAAAGAATTTCAAGTTGTAGGAATCCTTAAATACATGAGCCAATCACAGCCCGGACATGTGCAGTTTACGGACTATGGCTGTTTGAAAGGTTTTCTTCCATAAAATTAATCGATTCTAGACTAATTTGACTCAACATTTCCAAAACACGTATAATTTTTTGGGAATAATCTGTATAAACTATGCTATAAACAAAAAATTGTAGGATTACTTACCGAGTGTGCACCATTCAATGATGCCATTGCTTAAGCTTATTTTCGTCGCAGAACAGTGCACTAAATGGCGGGCACGTTTTCTGATAAGTTATTTTTCTGCAAAAAATTCGTTGAACTTTGGAGACATCATTAATAGAAATAATTTTTATGGCTGTTGAATAAGAAATGTTTTTTTCACAAGAAATGTATAAAATTACAGTACTGTATTGTACTGTAGTTAGACTTACAGTACCTAATTTATATACTGTAAAGACAACAGTAAACTCAACACCACCTAAACTCTCTGTAGTGTGTAAGTAGTTTGGCTGCTTGTCCACTATTGGTCCATATTCGACCAATCCTGTTGCAACACAAGTCGGTGATGACGTTTTACCGCATTTTACGAGTCTCCTTTAGTGTCTTTATACGAATACGTTCGCAATTTTTTCACTGCAATATACGAATCCGCATTATATGAATCCGTGTTATAGGGGGGTCAACTGTACTTATAATATATTTGAAAATGTTAAAATTCATTAACACATAATTTTACTTTTTGTTTTCCATTCTTATATCATCATTAGTGGATCTAGGAAAACCTGAGCTCAAAAATTAAACATTCAAATATTTTAATAATTAGTAAGATCCTTTTATTGTATTAACATATGCTTGATGACTGTATTGCAGATGGTCTGATAACCATATCTGCATCATAAATATTTTGAAAAAATGCTCAAATAAATTAATTTTAATTTTTTGTCTCAAGTAAGAGGGCTTAAGTCTCTGTAGTACTCTTTGGATCAGCCCCTGTATATCATTAATACTATTGCTCTATCAAATAATCGGTAAATACAGTATATTTTCTTTATATACTTTGGCCAAACTAGTAATTTGCCTGAAATGCATATTGTAAAAAATAAATGTGTTATTGACTAAATCATCTTTCCAAAACCAACAATTATTCATTAAGGTCTCAATAGTAAGTGGTTAAGAATAAATTGAGACTATCCCTTAATCTCAACCACATGCTTATAGTGTTTATAATAATTAATATAAAAATTTCTATTTACATAACAATGCAAGTTAAATATAGATTTTGAAAATTAAATTCACTAAATTTTATCATATTACTTAATTCATTTCATATATTTCATTCAGTTCAATATTTTGTCTAATGTTCAGTTGAACAAAATTGTAGAAGTTATAAAGTAATTCTTTCATAGTTTTGAGAAAACCTATATAAAAGATATTGATATGAATGATCAATGATTAAACTTTGTTCATAAGTAATAAATTTTCATATTTGGGCGTCAATTTTAAAAAACTGTAGACCCATAAATTCCCATTGTCGTCCGTCTGTCAGTCCAACTTTCCTTAATTTTGAGAACAGAGTTGGATAGATAAAATCTGAGACCAGATATGGAAACCTTACGGCTGGAGTCCCCAATTAACTATATAAGAACTTCTGATGCAAACTGAAAGTTACATTATTTCAATTCAAAACTTTTCCCCTAAAAGCAGTTAATAGAGAACTCCATTGCTAATGGAAAAGTATGATGTACAGGGACAAGACACTACAGTACTAATTTGAGATGGAAATCATATATTTTAAATGAAATAAATTAAAAATATGATTAAAACTTGCAGCCCTGCATTGTGATGATGTTTTTCATTTATTTTTTTATTATATTGAAATAAT
Source organism: Centruroides sculpturatus (assembly GCF_000671375.1). Classification (NCBI taxonomy): domain Eukaryota; kingdom Metazoa; phylum Arthropoda; class Arachnida; order Scorpiones; family Buthidae; genus Centruroides; species Centruroides sculpturatus. The sequence continues at coordinate 49,762 of NW_019386254.1, read as the reverse complement.
ATTTATAAGTAGAATTTCTATTCAAGTAAACTTTTATCTTAACTAAATACAGATGTGGTGGAGGTGAATTGCTAAATAATCTTACCCAAAGAGAAAAACTAACAGAAAGTGATATAGCTCATTACATTAAACAAGTTTTAGAAGGAGTTGAACATATGCATAGCAAATTTATTGGTCATCTTGGACTAACAGTAAGTGTTTTAATTTTGACATGTAATATGATATATGTATATTATCTTAAACTCTAAAATTAGAAGCAATTTTGTAGTGAAATAAAAAATTATGATGCAGATCAAAAAAGTTTTCTGAAATATTCTCTATAAATCCATATATAAACAGAAATATGTTATCATGTAAATTTTAGACTTTAGGAGCTAAAAACATTTCAATAAGTAGTAAAAGGTAATAAGTTCATAAGTCATAAAAATATAGTTAGCTAGTTAATAAAAAATATTTTTTTATTAAATGTAAAAATGTGTTTAAATTTTTTGATAAAACTTCAGCTACTTTCTTATTATTTTAAAACAAAAGAAAAATCTTGAATTTTGAAATTAATTTATTTTAAATATTTACAGTTATAATTATTGAAAAGAAAAAAAGATAGAATTAAATTTTTTAATTTACAAATTGTAAATAATATTTAAAATTTAGATAGGTGATTTACTTATAACTCGAGTGAACAGTGACAATTTAAGAATATGTGACTTTGGTTTGGCTACTCGTCTTAATCCTGGCAGAGAATTTATTCAATTATATGGTCATCCAGAATATGTAGCTCCTGAAATAGCAAACAAACAGCCAGTATCATTAGCTTCAGATATGTGGTATGTTTAAAATATTTATTTATTTTCATTAATATTTGTTAAATAAATTTAATTAATTATAATATATCTAAATTATTTTTTTAGGAGCATTGGAATTATTACATATTTACTGTAAGTCATTTATGTTTATTTTTTATTATTATAAGTCTTTATATTGGAACTCCTACAATTCAATTCTCTAATCTTTGATTATCTCAAAAATTTGATAGATATAAATATTTATACATTAATAGTGAGAGCTATAATGCTTTTTCAAGTTTTTTCATTGAATATATTTATTGTATAGTGGCTGTTCACTGGTATAAAAGGAACTAATACAAAAAGAGAAGAAAGTAAATACACAGTGAACTCCTTATAGTGCAATATCTATAATATGTGTTTCTAACTTTTTGGCTATTTCACCATTATTCCACACTTACAGTTCATACATAACACATGTGGTTTGAATAATGCAGATTCCTGTAACACAGAACATAAATTCTGTGTTGTATAGGAGCTGCTGTATACTGTAAGTAAATTTTTTTATTCAATGGCAAGAAAACAAAAGTTAATTAAGATGATAGGCAATGAACAAATAAGCAAAATAGAGTAAAGTAAAATTGTAATCACCAATACAAAGGTTTGTAACATAGAGATAAATTTTACTAAACTGCACAATAGACTACATTAGAACAAATGGCACCATCATACTACACCACAAAGATTAACTGAAAACAAAAGGAAGAAAAAAAGTGAGATATTTCTTTCTTTTTAAGTTCTTGGTCATGCTACAATTAATTGCAAATGGAAGTAAAACAAAAGAAACAGGAAAAAATGGAGTGTTTGAGATAATACTTTCTAAAATGTGGAGGATTGAGGTACATGACAGTTCATGTTATACAGAAATGTAATTTCTGTTAACAATTTTCTGCAGAGTGTATACCACTGCAGGTTATTTGCAGGATAATCTGATAATTAAAAATAACATATAAAGTATGGTTGTCATAGTAATCTGATATTATCTGTATATTTTTATTTAAGATGAATTGAGGAATATTGAAATTTGCCTGTAAATCTGTCAGAAATCAATATGCATTGTTTAATTATTTCAGGTAGAGATATGGCTAAAGTATTATGAAAATTATTGAATCTTAGGAGTTACCTTTATAACTATAATTTTAAATAATATATTGAATGTCTTTGATAAAATTTTATTACAATAATTATTTTTTAAATTTGAAATTAAATCTGTAAAAGTGATATTTTCATTTTATATCACTATATATTATATATTATGTAGTATTATCTGATGAAGCAAAAGTTTTGTAATATCTCTTACATCTTTTAATGAAATTAAACATGAATAAAGGTGCATTTGCATTAGTAATCCAAACTACTTTAATATCCTATCTCAGTTTTTCTTTCCATCTTTTAAAAAATCAGCATTCATATAAAATTATAATTAAAAAATTTTGAAGTTTCTTTGAACTTTTAGAATTATTCCTTTTTATTGTTATTTTTAATAAAAATAAACTGATTTTATTTTTAAACATTTTTTAACTTTTTTAAGCATGGAAAGCAACTTTTGAAAACATTATTATTAATGCTTTCAAAAGTTATTTTTCATCTTCAGAAAACAAATATTTTTATATTTTTTATATTTAATATATTATATGTAGAAGAAACAATAATTATTATTTTTTTTTTTTTAAGTAAGTAATCTTTATTGGCGTAGAAGGCTTTCGCCTGTTACAAAGGCATTTTATTTTGATGAAACGCATATTAATATCTCATATAATAATTTTTTAACAATATTAGTATTTACCATATACTTATCTATATAATTATATTAATATTTTGTCATAATTATTATTTAATTAGTTGTTTAACATAGTTATATATCATATAAATCGTGTTAATATCAGCTCTATCTAATGTCTTGTACATTTCCAGCTCACTAGTACATTTAGCCAGTGGTTCAATCTGGAGTCTTTGTAGTTTATCCTTTTCGTTACAATTTTCACATAAAATATGAATTTTAGATAAATTTTTTGTACAATTTGGACATTTAGATTGGGTATAATCTATATATTTGTCATTTATAATTATTCCATTTTTATTTAACCTAATCTGCATAAAAAACTTTTTAATATTGAAAGCTATATTTGTCAATATATAGTTGTTATTTACTGGATAATTTAGAATTGTTGTATACCAGCTTGTATTTTCTCGTTTTTGTATATCTTCAACGTCTTGGATAATAGAGTATTCCATAACTCTGTGTATTATTTCTTTACTATACTGCTCCATATCATACGTATGATCCATAAACAGTTTAATAGAAAATCCATATTTATTTACTATCTTCGATAACTGAATTATCCAACTTCGTCTTAAGTCCGTTTCCCTTGATTTGTGATATAGTAAGAACAGCAATTTTGTTGTTATATCTTCAGCCTTAATAATTTTGAGTAAAAACTTTAAATATCTTTTTATTAGTATAGTATTTATTCTGAATCTATTTGTTTCTAATCTTAAGGCACTACCCGGGATATTATATTCTAGCTGGAATATCTTACGTATGAATATATTCTGTATTTTCTCAAAGTCATTAAATTTTTCCATGCTCCAAATTGGGGCAGCATATCCCATTGAGTTCATCACAATCGAATTAAAAAGCTGAAAATGTATACGTATGTTCTTTATTTTTGCCTTGCAGAATAGACCAATTAAATTATTTATTGCAATTTTTGCTTTACTTAGTGAATTTTTATAATGTTTTTCGAACGAGAGATTAGGTGTGAATGTAACTCCTAAAAATTTAATTTCCTTCACTATCTTCACTTCTTCTTTATTAATGAAGAAAGACATGTGCTTTTTGGATACGTTACTTCCATTTCTAAATATCATAATTGTTGATTTTTTGGAATTTATTTTAACTCTTAGCTTTTCTAAATACTCACAGATTTGTTGGATTTTTCTACGGAGAGCAGCTGCTGTAGGAGCTATCAACACAATGTCATCGGCATACGATATAGTATGTATTATCTGATTTTCAATTTGAAACCCATCTTCATCTCTTTTAAAGCATTCATTTAGATCAAATAGGTAAAAATTGAAAAGATATGGGGATAACGGATCACCTTGTAGTAAACCTCTGTAAGTAATGAATGGTGTCCAGATATTAGTATCCTGTTTGATAATTGTTTTGTATTTTCCGAATAACAATCCTATCATATTTATCAAGAGTTCTTTTGCCTTGTATCTCTTCATTTTACTCTGTAGATCGGTAATACTAATCATATCGTATGCTTTTTCAAGATCCAAAAACAGGGCAAACACTTTATGTCTTTTTTTGAGCAACTGGATTTGAATTAATGACAGCAATACAAAGAGGGCTGTCTGAGTACCTCCCCCTTCTACAAATGCAAATTGTGTATTATTTCTATAATTATTCGCCGCTGTCCAGTAATTAAATTTGTCAGCTAATACTCCAGTAAATACTTTACGTAGACAGGACAGAAGGGCTATTGGTCTGTAATTGGTTGGTTCTTGTTTGTTCCCTTGTTTAAATATCATAGTAAAAATAACTTCGTTCCATTTTTCCGGTATTATACTATTACTATAGAATTGATTAAATTGTCTAGTTAAATATCTTATGATTTCTATTGGCAACATTTTAATGATTGAATTTGGTATTATGTCCGATCCTGGAGTTGATTTGTCTTTAAGATTTTTGATACAATCCTGTACTTCTTCTATCTTGATTATCTCATCTTGCTGAATTTCTGGTCTTGTTTTAGTTCCTATATATTTTTTACAAACATTTTTCTGATAGTTCTCAGAGAATTTATTGTAGTATTTAAGCCAAATGTTATATTCTACTTTAGTCTGTTTTTCCAATCCTAACTTTCTTTTACGAAAACTATTAATTATTTTCCAGAAAACTCTCGAATCATTAGCTTCTGATAGTTTCTTACTGATTTTTGAAAAATATAATTTTTTCTTGGCTTTAATTAGATTGTTATACATTTTTTTATATTTTAAATAATTCATTAGTGCTTTACTGGTATTTGTTCTTCTAAAGATTTGTAAACACTTTTGTTTTTTAATTTTATAGCCATAACATGTACTATCGTACCATTCACATTTGAATATTTTACCATTTTGTTGTATACAATTTTTGTATCTATATTCCTCTAATTTTGTTATAATACTCCGATAATTTTCTATTGGATCATTTTCTTTTTCCAATGATAACATCTCTCCAATCATATCATCAAATTTATTCAAGATTTTTTGTTTATTATATGATGGTCTTAATTCCAGATTAATAGAATGACTCTGTTCACAATTATATATATTATTACTTATTTTCTCATATATTGTTAACTCTAACTGAATAGGAAAATGATCTGCAATGTCGTTTTCTAGAACCTTCAAATAGTTACAACAATTTATCATTTCTTCTGAGCAGATAATGTAATCTACTATAGATTTCCCACTTGGAGAGACAAAAGTAATTTCTGCAGGGGTGTCACCTCTCATTCTACCATTTAGAATTATTAGTTGGTTATTATCAATAAATTCTAAGAGTGCTCTTCCCCCTGTGTTTAACACTTTATCTTTGGATATTCTCTTATTGACTAAATTTTCAAACGTCTGACAAAATATGGTATCAGTAACTTCACCAATACGTGCATTTAAATCACCACCTATTATCCACATTTGTGTCAGATTAGACCATCTATCCAAGACCTTTTGTACTTCATTTAGAATTGGTTTCTTCTCAATAGAAGGTGGTATATATATTCCTATTACTCCCATATATGTGTATGACCATCTCATTTTTATTTTATTCTCTAGTTTTATTATTACAGCAATAACATGGTCCGTTGTATATTGTAAAAATATTTCACCAAATCTTTTCTTAATTAGTAGTAGAATTCCACCTGATGGACGTCCAAATTTATTTTTTCGTTGAGCATTACTAATTATTATATTATTGTCTTGTTCTAGATATTTTATTTCCATTTCACTAAATTTTATAATCCAGGTTTCTAAAAGTCCAATTATTTCATTTGAATCCAGAAATTCTCTTATTGAGGTTTTAAATAATTTCCCTCTCAGTCCTTGAATATTCCAGAAGTTTATCGTCACTTTATTTTTTACCCTTCTTGGAGTTTCTACTTTTTTCTCATTCAAATCATTTATTTTGACTATTAATTTATCTCCACTCATTTTCTTATTATTATTCTCCATATTATTAGCCAATTTCCTTTTCTTCTGTATTGTTTTTAAATTTTGATTTATTTTTGTTAATCTTGTATTATATTTATCTCTAAAAAATGATTTAACTGAATTATTTCTTTGGTATTCAAATCATATGTATACATTATATTATTTTTTAAAAAATAATCATCTCTAATTTTTATCTTATCATCCGATTTCTCCAGTTTAATCATTTTTAATAATAATTTTCTCCTGATTCTAGATCTATAACATAAGTCCGTTGATATTATTATTTTTTTATTTTCGTCCGTCATTTTCGGTCTTGTAGTCCAAAATTTATTGAGAATTAGATTTCTGTCTTTAACCGATTCGGTCATAACTTTAATTACTTGGTTATTTCTTCTATTTCCTATTTGAATAAGACCTTCGATTTCTATACCATTAAGCTCTAAGTTAACTTTTATAAATTTTTTAAATTCTTCTACATATTCCGAGGTTTTAAATGGAAAATTAAATATAATTAAATTCTTCTTAGTTCTATCGTTTATCATTTTGTCAACTTCAAAATCCACCATACCTTTTAACTTGCTGTACGAGTCTGTTCTTTCTTCTAATAAACGTATTTTTTTACACATATCTTTCATCTCTTCCTTCAGCTTTAAATTTTCTTCGTTCATTTTGTTGATTTCAGCTTTTATGGAACGGATTTCGGAATTCAAACTATCAAATTTATCTTGGATTAATTCATATATCGATTTAAGTGAGTATTCAGGTTCAATAGTCTTTGTTAGTAAATCTTCTTCCGGTTCGAAGAAGTCTTTTATTGTAGCATACTTCGAGATATCAGTAGTACTCTTGGAGTGTTCCTCAATTAAATATTCCTCTTCTGACATTTCGCTTGTCTGATTATTTTCTTCTATATTTCTTGTATGCTCTCTACGTGGTCTCCCTCGTCCCCTTTTTTGCATAACTGCTTGACTTGGTATTGGAGGAGATCGAGGGAAAGGTCCGGGATTTAACTCAATGCCAGCAATCATTAGTACAAAAAAAATTATTATTCGAGTTAATGAAACATTTAAACTACTTATTTCAGTTCTACACTTAATATTCTGTTGTAAAAATTCCATGACTAACGTCGCCATAACAGCTCAGCAAAAAAAGTCACCAACACCTTCCAACAATAATTATTTGCATTCAGTATTTCGTTATGTAGATAAAATGCTTTTTACAAATTGTTGTATTGCTAAGTGAAATATTTATATAAACATATTTTTTTAAGCTATTCATTTTTTTTAAATTTTAAGTTTAATTGTAACTTAAAATTTAAAAAAAAAATGAATAGATTAAAAAAATATGTTTGTTGTATACTTATTTCAATTAATCCCTTATAACTTAAATTATTAAAAAATTTTATTTTTGTCATTGTCAAGCAAAATATTTAAAAGTGAACTTTTTATTCTGTAAATATGTAATCTAAATTTAGCAGAAATGGATTTGTCTTTAAAAAATAATAATTATTATTATTATTATTTTGAATATGAAAACAATTTAGAACATGTAATATACTATAACAAATGTCTTCCTAAAATGGCCTAATTTCATTTTAGATGTTGAAAATTATTTTCTTATTTTTTGTTTGGATAATGCTGCTCTATATTAATGCTTTGTGTAATTTTGAACAAATATTAAATTAGTATAATGCTATGTAATAGTTTATATTAGTAATAAGATTTATTTAATTTTGTTATCATAAAGATTCATTTTATTAAATAAATTAAATGAAGAAAAATTTAACTATTTGTAACAGACGTTTTTACATCGGGTTTTATCTATTATATTTCAGATTAACTGGTTCATCACCATTCCTTGGAGAAAATGACCGAGAAACGTTGAAAAATGTACAACAGGGAAAAGTCAATTTCTTCCATGATAATTATGTAGTATTATCTGATGAAGCAAAAGATTTTGTTTCAAAATTATTAGTAGTTGATCCAAGGTAATTTAAAAATTTCAAATTATAAATTTTAATTAAAAAATAATGATATTAACATTTATTGCATTAAAATTATTCAAGAAATAAACCAATTTTCTATAAAAATAATGAAATATAAATAACAAATAGTCAAATAAAAATACTTGATAAATAAATAAAGAACAATTTTGAAAAAGATTTGAAAATTGTTCTGAGAAGCAACAAACATGTGAAACATAAATCTCCATATATAACTTCTTAACTACACAACACACTGGGATGAATATAAAATATGACTCACATCAACAATTAACATTTGAGTAACAAACGTTTCTGTAACCCCTTCTGGACTTTTTTCAATTAAAACAGGCTGGCAGTTAACATTCGAATGTAAAATTGAATGGTAAGAGATTTCGAATACCGTATGCACATGTGTTTCTCGTAAGATGTTTAAATAAGATTGAACAATAGGATGAGTTTGAATGCAGAGAACCTCTGCTCATGCGTTCCCCTTTGTAGTACCGTAGCGTACCGAAATACGTTAGCGTGGAGATTAAGAATAGAAAAGACAGCACAAATTGACAAAACACTGAACAGATTTAATTTCACGAAGATACACATCTGAGGTTCACACACGATTTTTGTTTCGCGATGGGGCTCTCATCACCCCTTTGATCTGGACACAAGAATACGACGGAGTGATCTAACATAAAATGCCGACGCGACAATTAGGAATCGCTGCAATCACACATAAATTGCCCGACGCGACAATTAGGCTTAGTACTTTATAACTTGATAATTGGACTATTCTTACATGGCAGATGATCTTGATACCTGCTGAAAGTCTCTCCTTTAGTACACAATTGTCCTCCTTTCACATGGTTCTTTCTTCTTTGTTCTTCACCTTCTTCCTCTGCCAACGACCCGACACGAACCCAGGTGAAACGAAGAAAGGTCCTCTTAGCACGTGGTCTTTCTTTTTTATAACCTGCGCCATGTCCTGACGAGGGAACATACGTCATGGCAGGGGAGCCAATCACAGGCTCGCACTACCACACCTCAAGAAGTGGTACGAACTTACGGAAAAANATTGGAACTCCTACAATTCAATTCTCTAATCTTTGATTATCTCAAAAATTTGATAGATATAAATATTTATACATTAATAGTGAGAGCTATAATGCTTTTTCAAGTTTTTTCATTGAATATATTTATTGTATAGTGGCTGTTCACTGGTATAAAAGGAACTAATACAAAAAGAGAAGAAAGTAAATACACAGTGAACTCCTTATAGTGCAATATCTATAATATGTGTTTCTAACTTTTTGGCTATTTCACCATTATTCCACACTTACAGTTCATACATAACACATGTGGTTTGAATAATGCAGATTCCTGTAACACAGAACATAAATTCTGTGTTGTATAGGAGCTGCTGTATACTGTAAGTAAATTTTTTTATTCAATGGCAAGAAAACAAAAGTTAATTAAGATGATAGGCAATGAACAAATAAGCAAAATAGAGTAAAGTAAAATTGTAATCACCAATACAAAGGTTTGTAACATAGAGATAAATTTTACTAAACTGCACAATAGACTACATTAGAACAAATGGCACCATCATACTACACCACAAAGATTAACTGAAAACAAAAGGAAGAAAAAAAGTGAGATATTTCTTTCTTTTTAAGTTCTTGGTCATGCTACAATTAATTGCAAATGGAAGTAAAACAAAAGAAACAGGAAAAAATGGAGTGTTTGAGATAATACTTTCTAAAATGTGGAGGATTGAGGTACATGACAGTTCATGTTATACAGAAATGTAATTTCTGTTAACAATTTTCTGCAGAGTGTATACCACTGCAGGTTATTTGCAGGATAATCTGATAATTAAAAATAACATATAAAGTATGGTTGTCATAGTAATCTGATATTATCTGTATATTTTTATTTAAGATGAATTGAGGAATATTGAAATTTGCCTGTAAATCTGTCAGAAATCAATATGCATTGTTTAATTATTTCAGGTAGAGATATGGCTAAAGTATTATGAAAATTATTGAATCTTAGGAGTTACCTTTATAACTATAATTTTAAATAATATATTGAATGTCTTTGATAAAATTTTATTACAATAATTATTTTTTAAATTTGAAATTAAATCTGTAAAAGTGATATTTTCATTTTATATCACTATATATTATATATTATGTAGTATTATCTGATGAAGCAAAAGTTTTGTAATATCTCTTACATCTTTTAATGAAATTAAACATGAATAAAGGTGCATTTGCATTAGTAATCCAAACTACTTTAATATCCTATCTCAGTTTTTCTTTCCATCTTTTAAAAAATCAGCATTCATATAAAATTATAATTAAAAAATTTTGAAGTTTCTTTGAACTTTTAGAATTATTCCTTTTTATTGTTATTTTTAATAAAAATAAACTGATTTTATTTTTAAACATTTTTTAACTTTTTTAAGCATGGAAAGCAACTTTTGAAAACATTATTATTAATGCTTTCAAAAGTTATTTTTCATCTTCAGAAAACAAATATTTTTATATTTTTTATATTTAATATATTATATGTAGAAGAAACAATAATTATTATTTTTTTTTTTTTAAGTAAGTAATCTTTATTGGCGTAGAAGGCTTTCGCCTGTTACAAAGGCATTTTATTTTGATGAAACGCATATTAATATCTCATATAATAATTTTTTAACAATATTAGTATTTACCATATACTTATCTATATAATTATATTAATATTTTGTCATAATTATTATTTAATTAGTTGTTTAACATAGTTATATATCATATAAATCGTGTTAATATCAGCTCTATCTAATGTCTTGTACATTTCCAGCTCACTAGTACATTTAGCCAGTGGTTCAATCTGGAGTCTTTGTAGTTTATCCTTTTCGTTACAATTTTCACATAAAATATGAATTTTAGATAAATTTTTCGTACAATTTGGACATTTAGATTGGGTATAATCTATATATTTGTCATTTATAATTATTCCATTTTTATTTAACCTAATCTGCATAAAAAACTTTTTAATATTGAAAGCTATATTTGTCAATATATAGTTGTTATTTACTGGATAATTTAGAATTGTTGTATACCAGCTTGTATTTTCTCGTTTTTGTATATCTTCAATGTCTTGGATAATAGAGTATTCCATAACT
>NW_019386254.1:18156-30407 GCF_000671375.1 Centruroides sculpturatus | reverse complement strand
ATAATTTGGGGCAAACTTGTCTTTCTTCACACCTTTACGACGCACCCAAACCCTTTGTCCTTCCTTGAAAACTATTAGATTTCTCCCTTTATTTACATAAGTACGATTTTTCTCTTGTCGAGACTCTGCCTGCTTCTCCGACAACTCCCTAATGGCGCGTAACTTAGTAAGGAGGAATACACTCCGTTCGTCGGTTGTCATGCTATTCGGCACGTGTTCCATGGATGGAGTCCGTGGATCTATACTGAAAAGGAGGAAGGCTGGAGTTTCATTAAGGCTTGAATGATATGTGTTGTTATGAGCGAAACACGCTGCCGGGATCAGATCGTCCCACTCGACATTATCCTTCTCACTCGATTTAGCTATCATTTCTGCAAGTGATCTGTTTGCACGTTCACAAATCCCATTTGCACACGGCCTATATGCAGTTGTAATATTTCTCCGTATACCTAGCCAACTGCATATATCAACAAAAAGGGTAGACAAAAAATTCGTTCCTCTATCCGACATGATGATTTCTGGGATCCCGTATCTACAAATGATCTGATCAAAAATTATGTTACTAATGGAATACGCTGTTTGATCCTGTACAGGGTGGGCCTCAATGAAGCGTGTGCACACATCTACGATGACTAGTATAAAGCGATTCCCTTTTCCTGATGTTTTGATCGGGCCAATAATGTCTATGGCAATTTTTTGGAAGGGAACACTTGCCCCTTCATTACTCTGGAGGGGGGCCTTGCCTTTATGCACGTTATGTCTCTGGCAATTAGGGCATTCTCTTATAACCTCCTCCACTACCCGTTTTACATTTTTTATGAAGTAACTCCTCTCAATAATTTTTAAGGTCTTCATCACTCCCCAATGCCCCATAAGCTGGTTTTCGTGGATCGCCTTAACAAGTTTCTTAGCTAGATTCTCCCCTACACACACTCTATTAACACAACTACTCCTAGCTTTCCAATAAAAGCTTTTATATAAACAGTTGTTTACTAAGGTATAACTTAAGGTATAATACTTGAAAATTATTTCCCTAACTACTTCCACGGGAAATGTCTCTTTTGATGGGCCCGAACAGGCTATCACTATCTTGCGATTCAATTAGTTCTCCTTCCATGGGGATCCTTGTGGTACTATAATCGATTTCAAATTGATTCACCCCATTGATGCTACATGAGAGGAAATCTGCGACCTTGTTATCAGCACCCCTTACATGGCTGACCTCAATATCATAGTCAGCCAGTTCCATCACCCATCTTGTAAGACGTTGACTGCCGTTATTGATAGTTCTCAAAAAACTCAAGGGTTTATGGTCAGACAGGATTATAGTTCTTCTCCCCAAAATGAGATGCTTAAAGTGTCTCAGAGATAACAAAATCGCTAGGCATTCCTTCTCTATTGTCGAGTAATTGCACTCAGCCTCCTTGAACTTCCTACTGTAAAAACCAATTGGGACGAGGCTATCACCGACCATTTGTTCTAAAACAGCTGCTGCAGCTTGGTCTGAAGCGTCGGTGTGGAGGAAGAAATCCTTATTGAAGTCAGGGTGGGCCAATACTGGGGGATTTGCTATGGCCTGCCTTAACGTATCCCAACTCTCTTGACAACGTGCATCCCAATAGAATCTCTTTCCCTTCTTGGTTAACTCAGTGAGAGGGGACGCTATTTCAGAAAACGACGGAATGAAAGTGTGGAAGAATCCTACCATTCCCAGATAACTACGTACTTCCTTGATGTTAGTGGGTGGTCTAATTTTTTTTATCGCACTCCAATTTTCAGGGTTGGGCCTAATACCTTCCGCGTCGATAATATGTCCTAAGTATCTAACCTTCTTAGCTAAGAGCTGGCACTTTTTTGGATTCAATCGTAAACCTTCATCCCTTAGGGTGACGATTACTTCTTCCAGTAATTTCAAATGATCATCGAGATTTCTTGAAAACAATACAATGTCATCTTGGAACACGTGGCAACTACACCCAATAAACCTTGCAAGCACCTTCGTCATCATATACTGAAAAAAACGACCACTGTTCTTACCTCCTTGAGGCATCCTGCATAACTGATATTTCCCCCATGGCGTGGAAAATGCAAATATATGTCTTACTTTTGGATCAAGAGGGACTTGGAAATAGCCAGCTTTCAAATCAAGGACAGAGAAGTAGCGATTTCCTTCAAGTTGAGCCAAAATATCGTCAATTCTTGCCATGGGGAAAATTTGTGGCTCGGTTATTTCGTTGACCTTGCGCAGGTCTAAAGTGAGCCTGATCTCACCAGAGTCCTTGGGTACCACATGTATAGGGGAGTTCCAGGATGACACACTTTCCTCACAAATTCCAGCTTCAATGAGTTCACTAACCTTACGCTTAAGCGCTGGCAAGTAACTATAAGGAATACGATATTGTCTGGTGTTAATAGGCTGATCAGAGGTTAGTTTTACGCTGTGAACATAGTTACGTGAGCCAGAGACATCCCTTATAGACTTAGCAACTACAGTGGGGTATTTCTTCAGCACACTTAATACGCCTTCCTTAACACACTTCTCAAGATGGTCCAGGTCCCATATATGTTCACCATCGTCTGCCCCTTTATTTATGCTTATATTAAAGTCGCGATTTATGTCTAATCGCCCAGAACCGATTCCAATTTGTATTTGCGTCAGCAAGGTTGGATAACTGGTAATAATGTCCATCCCTATAATTAACTCATAAGTTGTTCTCGCTGGAAATTTCATTCTGGGAATTTCTAATTCTGGCATATCATCATTTATTGTAACTAACATTGACTCATTACTACAGATGACTGTCCCTGATATACCGCTTATGAACGCTTCCTTCTCAATTACGGAGTTCTCATTCTTAGCCTTTACCCAGTCCACCAACTCATCTCTTGCTACAGACCTTTCGGCACCACTGTCGAGTAACCCTTTCATTTCCCGTCCCAATATGCTTATTGTCACAACAGGGAGCCCCCGTTCCGTAAGGCTCACATTGTTAGTCAGAGTCATAATCACACTACGGCCATTTGCCTGACCTTCCAAACGACCGTTTTTTAGTTTAAAGGTCTTTGCCTTGTGCAAAATTTTGCCAAGTGACCTACATTCCCGCAAATGAAACATCTTCTCCTCTCAACCCGGTCGTTTCTCTGACTCTGGCTCTCCTTAACTAGCTCACACATCGATTTGAACGACTCACTTAGTTGGGCGACCTTCTGTTCCAGTTTGTCTAACTTAGATTTCTGTTCGACCTGGCTAGGTTCCTGGTTTACAGTTACACCCACTTCACTGATGAGGCTTCGCTTACTACAAACGAGCTCTACCTCTTCCTCAGCCTCGGCTAACTCAATTGCTTCCTCTCAAGTTTGTGGGTGCCTCTGCATAACCGATTTCCTTAATTCGGGCAATAACCCTTTTATAAAACTCTCCTTAACCACATCATCCTGAAGTAAATCCAATTTGGTGTTGCAGATTGCAGCCTTCGAAAATAGGGAATTCACACGGATTGCATAATTACATACTATTTCTCCACGTTTTTGGGCTACGTTTAATAATAGGCTAAGGTGATTCTGAGCCCTTTCTTTTCGACTAAAACATTTTATCAGGGCTCCCTTAAAGCAGGAATAGTCATTCACTCCTTGTTCCTTCAAGTCGAAGAAGATTGACAATGGCTCACCCTTTAAGCGAGCCTGTAGTACGGAGATTTTTACCGAATCTTCCCGTTTCGCCAGTTCGGCCACGTTATCCAGAGTCATAAAAAATCTATGAATCTCAAGGGCATCCATAGATACATTGGCGAAATAGGGGATCATCCCCATGAAGCCAGTGATAATGGGTACGCTCCCGGACTCTATCGTGGCGGCCATATTAGATCTGCTCGAGACTTGTTCTTCCATTACAATTAAGTACTAATTATAATTACACAATTACACTAACAAACAATTCTCCAATGGCAAATAACTATCACATACAGTACACGTGCGCTATGAACCTCAGTAACAGTGCGCGTCTTCACAAAAAATTTTCTAAAAAGTTCTTACCCAATGACAAAGAATCCTGTCGCGGACGCCATATGTAGTACCGTAGCGTACCGAAATACGTTAGCGTGGAGATTAAGAATAGAAAAGACAGCACAAATTGACAAAACACTGAACAGATTTAATTTCACGAAGATACACATCTGAGGTTCACACACGATTTTTGTTTTGCGATGGGGCTCTCGTCACCCCTTTGATCTGGACACAAGAATACGACGGAGTGATCTAACATAAAATGCCGACGCGACAATTAGGAATCGCTGCAATCACACATAAATTGCCCGACGCGACAATTAGGCTTAGTACTTTATAACTTGATAATTGGACTATTCTTACGTGGCAGATGATCTTGATACCTGCTGAAAGTCTCTCCTTTAGTACACAATTGTCCTCCTTTCACGTGGTTCTTTCTTCTTTGTTCTTCACCTTCCTTCCTCTGCCAACGACCCGACACGAACCCAGGTGAAACGAAGAAAGGTCCTCTTAGCACGTGGTCTTTCCTTTTTATAACCCGTGCCATGTCCTGACGAGGGAACATACGTCATGGCAGGGGAGCCAATCACAGGCTCGCACTACCACACCTCAAGAAGTGGTACGAACTTATGGAAAAAGTCTACAATTACCAATGTGCGACAAAATACAGTATATAGATACGTATATATTTAATGATGACATACAAACATTTAGTGAAAAACACTACACCTTTAACTAAAATTGGAAATTAAATATTGTTCTCTAGTAAAGCCTGTTCTGAAGTGAAAAAAGCCTGAAGAAAAGGCCAGAAGGGATTACGAAAACATTTGTCACTCAAATGTTAATCGTATTCACACTGGTTAATGGTTGATGTGAGTCATATTTGAAAGAATGAACTTAGAAAAGTGGAGGAATTTATTTTTTAATATCTAATATCCTAATTTATAAGGCTATTTATTTTTAATAATATATTTAAGATGGTTGCCAAGAAGAGTCTATGACTTACTAATAATTTAGGCTTCCTTTGTATCTACATAATGCTATTATTAGTTACTATTATAAAAACTTTTACTGCTATTCTATTTCTTAATAAATTTCTGATGTCAGACTTATTTTAAAATCATAGTGATGCAGAAAAAAGCATTTTGTCTGGATTACTTTAAAAACTATTTGGTCAAAATTTTCTGTTAATTTGAAGAAATTTAAATAAATATATCAAAGTACCAAATAAAAATGAGGTTTTTTTTTATTTATAAAAATAAACAGTTTTCAATATTCACTGATACAGATTTGCCTCTGTCATATCAGGCAGGTGCATTTATTACCAAAGCTAACTGAATTTTAATTTCAGAAATTAGAATAAAATGTTAAAATAAAAGGCTATATTTTACTTTTTCAATATAAATTATGTTAATAATGAATAAGTGATAACAAAAAGTAATAAATAACAAATTAGTTTTGGAATCTGATGAAAAATACAAGCTAAAATTTACAATATGTGAAAAAGATAATTAAGTTACTGTAGTTGTCTACTATAAGGGACTATTGTGAAAAAAATCTTTAGTATATTTTTTACCCATTAAAAATTATTATTTAATTACTGTATTTATTATATCTTCAATACACTTCATTCTCATACTGCAATCATTTTTATTTTTGATAAAAGGTATTTATTTAGATCCGACCAATCAGACAGAAATAGCTGCAACATATGGAGCCTGGGGCAACTTTCCCTTGTCATCCTATCTTGTAGCCTTGATTAAATGTATATTATAAACACATAAATCAGATAATCAAAATTAATAATATTAATAAAAAAAAATAATAGATTTTGGATGAAATGATCTAAAATGAAATGCAAACAATAGAATTATTATATCATAATATTTTTGTGAATATTACATCTAATAGTTATTCTTCAAAAAAATGAACAAAATCTTGCATATCTTCTCTTTCTTGTCTCTAATAATAATCCAACAATCATCAACTAACATGGAAGACATGCACTTTTCTTCATACTGTTTCTCCAGTCCTGAGGATCATATCTAAAGTGCAGAGGTTGCAGGAAGTCAGTATGTTGTTAGTTGCACAAAATAGGTAACAAAAATTTTTCCTCTAAGTCCAAATTTAGTAATGTTTCTACTTGGGTGTAGAATATTGTATTTTTGTAACCTGGAATCCAGCAGTTTAGCCTTTATTTAAGAGAGATTTACTCTAAGTCATAGAGTAAATCATTTAGATCCACTTGAGTTAAAAAGTGTCAGACTGGATTACTTATGCCCTGATATAGGTGGTCATTTTTCAGGAGATGATGGCAATTTTCATTGCTACTTTTTTCACTTTCACTGTCAATTTCATTTATTAATCTTGAAAGTACTGGAAGGCTGAGTATGGACCTGATCTTATTGCAGAAAGTAAATCTGGATAAATTATGTGTCTTTTAGATTTTCTATTTATAAATCCCTGTGTATTCCTTAGACAAAAATAACAATTGGTGATATGGTATTTTTGTTTTCTCCATACTGTAGATACAGAAAACAACTTAGAGTTTTATCCTTCCACTGATTAATCAGTTTAGCATAGCACACTGCACAACAAACATGTGGAGCACACTGCTTATCTTGGTCTCCTATTTCCATTCCATTCCAAGTAATGTAAATTTTTTTTTATGATAGATGAAAGCATCTTTCTATGCAAAGAAGTACTTTCCATAAATGTAGCAAAAGTTATTTGATTGATTTTGACAAGCTTGTTGGAGAGGCATTTTTATAGAAAATTTGAAATAATTGCTATTAATCAGACATTTATTAAGAGCAATTAATGTTTTATTTATTTATTTTATTTATGTATAACTGGAAATGTTTTATGACAATGAATTTCCATATTAAAAAATTTATATCAGTATTAATATTTTTGATGCTTTGAAAATCATTGCTTCAAATATTTATTTTATTGATGTACTTCTTTTTAAAATTGTAAATCAATAAATGTTTTTGAATTTAATAAATATGACTATAAATTTTTTTCAGTGGAAGAATAGATGTCAAGAGTGCTTTGAAACATCCATGGTTGAGGGTAAGTGTTTAATATGTCTGATTTTTTAGAATACAAGTGGTTTTGTATAATGATCTTCAAATTAAGATATATGAAGTTTTAATTAAGGTAGTGATGTCAAAATATTATCCACTATTGATTACATTAAATAAAATATTACATTGAGAAATACTAAATCTAAATATATAAAATTACTTGTCGTGACTGACTGACTCACTGATTCATCATTGCCCAGAGCAAACCGCTGAACCTAAAGAAGTGAAATTTGTTACACAGTTAGGGTACGTCATGAAAACGCACACTAAGAAGGGATTTTTTGAAATTCCCCCGTGGGGGGAGAAGGAGAGGATTAAGGCTTAACCGGAAGAACGGGTTCTACTGTACTATTTTAGATGCGATTTTTCGTTTTCAACTACGTTTAATTTTCATTGAGTACTTAGGTGTATTAAATTGATAAAAAATATTTATAACAATGTCTGAAATGTTATCTATTTCAATTTTAAAAATGTTCGAACCGTTTTAAATTTGAATTTGTTATTGCATATTGGTTCGATTATAGAACAGTTGTAAACATTCCAGAAAATTGATCAAATTGAAAACAGTTCGTTTGATTCTCAGCAATTCTCATCATTCTCAGCGGTAGGTGTTATATAACAATTACTATGGTTGTTGAAATATTGAATATAAATGGGGTTTACTTGCAAAATCCTCGCGAGCAAAGCCACGGATAACAGCTAGTACTATATATAATGCAATAAGTAAAATTATGTACAGGATGTTTCAAAATTACTTGGGCAAACTTATCAAAGTGATCACATTAATATAACTAATATTGGGAAGTTGAAATGCCCCTGCTTTTCAAAGTATCACAGGATGGTTCTTATTATTTACAATCGTTTAGAGGGAATATTAGTCCCTCTTTTTTCATCAGTGTGCACTTTTTCCTTTTTTTTTTTGCTCTTAAATTGTTATTTTGTGTATTTTTGGGCTGCAATTTGAAAAAATTGTAGACCTATAAATTTCCATTGTTATCCATCCATCTGTTCATTCTTAAGATTAAGGAAACACAAACAGAGTTAGATAGATAAAAGTCAAGACCAGATATGGAAGCATTAGAGGTAAGAGACCCCAATTAACTGTATATGAACTTCTAGTGCAAAAGTCATGTTATTTCAATTCAAAAGTTTTTCTCTGATGAGTGACACAACTCTATTGTTAAAGTATGATATACAGGTGCAAGCCACTNTTGCCATGAAACTTTGCGAACTTGTTTTATATATTCCCGCGATGGTTTCTGGCATAGTACATTTATACTACGATAGATGGCGCGAGTGTATACAATCATTTCACAGTGTGTTCGATCGATTTCAAATTGTGAAGACCATTTCCCTCTCCAAAAAAAAAAATTTCTATATATGCATTTGTGAACTGTTATTTACGATATTTGTAATAATTTTTGATTAATCACTTTATTTCAGTTTTTTTTTTTTTTTTTTGCTAATTTTTAATCTATGATTTTTAGATTAGATTAGTTTAGATTTTTTCAGTTAGGGATAGTTTATGAATAATTGGAATTTTAAGGTGTTTCTAATATTCTTAATATTTTAAGGTTTATATATTGTATTCACGAAATAACTTAATCAGTCTTACTTTATTCCTATATATAATATTAAAAATTTATAAATAAGATACATGATATAATATTTTTGTGAATATTACATCTAATAGTTATTCTTCAAAAAAATGAACAAAATCTTGCATATCTTCTCTTTCTTGTCTCTAATAATAATCCAACAATCATCAACTAACATGGAAGACATGCACTTTTCTTCATACTGTTTCTCCAGTCCTGAGGATCATATCTAAAGTGCAGAGGTTGCAGGAAGTCAGTATGTTGTTAGTTGCACAAAATAGGTAACAAAAATTTTTCCTCTAAGTCCAAATTTAGTAATGTTTCTACTTGGGTGTAGAATATTGTATTTTTGTAACCTGGAATCCAGCAGTTTAGCCTTTATTTAAGAGAGATTTACTCTAAGTCATAGAGTAAATCATTTAGATCCACTTGAGTTAAAAAGTGTCAGACTGGATTACTTATGCCCTGATATAGGTGGTCATTTTTCAGGAGATGATGGCAATTTTCATTGCTACTTTTTTCACTTTCACTGTCAATTTCATTTATTAATCTTGAAAGTACTGGAAGGCTGAGTATGGACCTGATCTTATTGCAGAAAGTAAATCTGGATAAATTATGTGTCTTTTAGATTTTCTATTTATAAATCCCTGTGTATTCCTTAGACAAAAATAACAATTGGTGATATGGTATTTTTGTTTTCTCCATACTGTAGATACAGAAAACAACTTAGAGTTTTATCCTTCCACTGATTAATCAGTTTAGCATAGCACACTGCACAACAAACATGTGGAGCACACTGCTTATCTTGGTCTCCTATTTCCATTCCATTCCAAGTAATGTAAATTTTTTTTTATGATAGATGAAAGCATCTTTCTATGCAAAGAAGTACTTTCCATAAATGTAGCAAAAGTTATTTGATTGATTTTGACAAGCTTGTTGGAGAGGCATTTTTATAGAAAATTTGAAATAATTGCTATTAATCAGACATTTATTAAGAGCAATTAATGTTTTATTTATTTATTTTATTTATGTATAACTGGAAATGTTTTATGACAATGAATTTCCATTCCATAACAACAAGTAACCTGCATTGTACAATAAAATAACAGAGCTAAATAAGAATTAGTGTATAAATTATAAATCTGTATATATATTTTTTTTATAATATAGTTCAACTTATCTAACAAATTACATAAACAAGATATAAATAAATAATATCAACTACTATAAAAATATAAATAAATTTAAGAAATTTGTATATTAAAAGGTAAAAATTTAATAAAGCACACTATATTACCAATCAGTTAAGCATATAAAATATGTTGACACAATCTCTTATATTGTATAAAATCATAATGTAGAATATGTTCTACTGGACTAGAATGTATGGTGTTACAACAAAAGTAGATCTGTGGGATATTTTTAGACTATAATGAGGAGTATATATCTATGTTTTTCTTCTATTGGATATTCTTAGTTTAAGCTAGTAATTATGTATTTGACCATTAAAATACTTAAAGCATAATATACAATCAAAATATTTTATTCTTTAAAAATTAAAATTGTTTAAAAAACCAATGGAGTCAGATCTTGTTATAAATCTTACTTAATTGTACTATAAACTAGTACACAAAAATTTAAATTTTCATGTACTAGTTTATAGTACAATTAAGTAAGATTTATATTTTATTCTTCCTGTTAGTTTTTGTAAACTTAGTCTAACACAAGCTACATCAGGATTAGTAGTATGTAGCTAGTTATTAAATTTATTTTACAGGAAATAGACTTTATGAATTTCCTTGCTAACATTATTAAGGAAAAATGGAATAGTCATTGACCATATATGCACAGATAATAGTCTATAATAGATTGCAGTGGCATGCGGTGATATGTGATGATAGGGAAGCTGTGCTGGCCCTGGATAGAATCATTGGAAGCATTATATGATATTTCAGTGTCTAGCATCCACAAGCTAAACTGCGTGAGGTTAGTGCTCTGTAAAGCACATGCACAAATGTGTATAAATTGGCTGCTTTACACAATTTAAATATTTTTACCAAGGAAGCTATCCCGTATTTGACAATACAGTGCTTCCAATGGGAATATGCATATACAAATTTATATTCAATTATACAATAGCAATCTTATCATTGTTTTCATATGTATAGAAATCTGTAATAAGATACATAATGTGGTTATAATAAAATATTAACTTATTTTAACATACTTTGAATTAATTAATGGAAATAATCACACAATATGTATTTATATTTTAGAAAATACAAGGGAAGCTGTGCTTTCACAACTTCCATGGATGGCACTGCTATGTATCGCAGCGCCATCTAGGCAGTTCAAATGTATATATGTAGTAGCGCGCCTGCGCACTGCAGAGTTCTGCACCGTTATGTACTTCAATAAAGACGTGTTGATTTAGCTGTTTCATGAGAATCCGTTTCAATCCTTTTCGTAATCTAATTCCGACGTTAATACATACCAATTCTGGTGACGAGGTGGATTAAAGATAATATATTTCTTCAATTTTATTCAAGAATACTGACGTTCATTTATTTTTCTCGACCAATTCACCGAAGTCAACACGTGGTTACATTCAGCTAGACTTTGAACCTTCGACCCGTAAGTTACCAAATTGCTTATTATTGTTGTTCTCTTTCCTTTATTCGAAAATGGCAAATGCGATTAACGTTAACCCTTACAACGTAAATACTGACTGGGATGAATATGTCGAGCAATTGGAAGAATTCTTTATAGCGTCCAATATCACCGACGATAGAAAAATGGTGGCTACTCTTCTTAGTCAAATGGGTCCGGTGGCTTACAAATTATTAAGGAACCTTTGTCTCCCAGATAAACCTTCTTCGAAGACATTTGCTGATTTAAAAAGTATAATGAGGTCCCATAGAAATAAATCAGTCAGTATTATTTCCGAGAGAGCGAACTTTACTCGCCGGGTACAAAAAGAAGGAGAATCGATTAACGATTTTATAGTTTGTTTAAAATCATTAAGTGAAAAGTGTGATTTTGGAGATTCCCTTGTTTCACGTTTAAGAGATCAATTCGTGTCGGGCTTGTACGACCCTAGGATTCGTTCAAATCTATTTGCTAAAATTGAGTTGGAATTAGACCTTCAGAAAGCGATCAATTATGCTATTGCTATGGAACAAGCTCTGATTGATGCAGGTCGTTTCAATAAATTGCCACTCGAAAACGATTGTTTTAAAATTCGTTCCACAAAGTTCTCTAACAGAAAGAAGGAGTTTAGTGAGAATAGTCCTAGAGATAAAACTAAGTTTGAAACAAAGAAAACCAGTACTTACATCTGTAAATCTTGTGGAAGCAAAAATCATTCCCGTGAGAATTGTAGATTTAGAACATTTACCTGTAATAAATGTGGCATTCTTGGTCATATTGCAAGGGTTTGTGGAAAAACTAAACATTCTCATGTGAGCATACACCAACTATCTCATACTGACAAAGATTCAAATGATTACTTAGAGATAGATAATTCATCTTATTTAAATCTTTTCAATATTCAAGATGTCTC
>NW_019386254.1:15025-17404 GCF_000671375.1 Centruroides sculpturatus | reverse complement strand
ATTCAGAATGTTTTTAGCACAAAACGGAATTCGTCAGACATTCTCTCCGCCATACCATCCTGCAACTAATGGAGCAGTTGAAGGATTTATCAAAACGTTTAAGTCGTCCTTAAAAAAATTAAGTCGTGAAAAGGATTTAATGACATCCCTCCTCCAATTCCTTACTTCATATCGTACTACTCCTCATTGTTCTACTGGTAAAACACCTAGTGAAATGCTATTCAACAGAAAACTTCGTTCAAGACTAGATTTGTTGCGCCCTTTAACCTTATCGGATAACAACGTAGTTCGTCCACAGCGTTCTTTCATGATAGGAGACACAATTTTTGCTCGTGACTTTTGTTCTAAAGAATATTGGGTTGCTGGTAAAGTTATTCAGAAACTTTCACCTGTTACCTATAACATTGAGCTCCCTAATGGTTCCATATGGAAACGTCATATTGATCAACTGAGATCTCGATCATCCTCATCCCTCGAATCTCAAGGTGCTTCATTCGTTCCTCTTCAGCTGTGGTGGGAAGAAGAAAATAATCCTATAGTTGAAAATATTCCCCAGAAAGACAACATGAAAAATTCATCATCAGATACTGTCTTAACTTCAGACTCCTCTAGTACTCAAGAGTCAAGTCGTAGACATCGTAAAACTCCTAGATACTTACAAGACTATGTTTGTAACTTCTCCTTAGGAGGGGATGATGCTATGTATCGCAGCGCCATCTATGGCAGTTCAAATGTATATATGTAGTAGCGCGCCTGCGCACTGCAGAGTTCTGCACCGTTATGTACTTCAATAAAGACGTGTTGATTTAGCTGTTTCATGAGAATCCGTTTCAATCCTTTTCGTAATCTAATTCCGACGTTAATACATACCAGGCACGCCACTGATAGACTGAAAATTTTCAAAGATTATACTTCTTAGGACAATTTTGGAAGATATCATTTTACAAAATCACCATAATATCCCATAACAAATTGAGAGGGATTTAGCTATCTTTTCATCATGATGCTTAAATGTCAATTTACTATCAAATATTATTTCCAGATAACTGTACATGTTAACATAATACATGTGTTTTTATATTAAATGAAGGAAGATATGGATTACAAATAAGTGAATAGCACATTACTACAATTTTTTGAATGTTAATTTTTAAATTAGCTTTGGAGAATACTGAGGATAGTATATTAAGATCAGATTATAAAACTGAAGGGTCATGTTTTAATAATTTGATTATCATTCACATATAGGCAATTACTTTTGATTTTATATTTTATGTTTCTTACACAAATAAAAATCATTTATACTCAATTTATATATTCAACAACAAGGTAAATCAACTTAAACACAAACTGTAAACTTAATGATTAGTAGTTTGGCAATGATTTACAGATTAACATCAGGCAACTTAGTAACACGATTGCCAATTACTTTATCAAAAATTTTCCATCTTTGTCACAAACTGTGGATTTGAACAAAATGACGCTTTTATATACTTGTTTACTTGGCAAACAGTATTTTTCTTATGCAGCCCAGTCATTTTGCTGTATGATTTGATTGCCATAAATGAAAATCACATCAGCAACACTCCTGTCACCTTTTATAGTCCACCAGTACCCTGCAGGATTGCTGGTAGACTTTGGAGATAAGTTCATTTGGCTTTACCTAATAATCGGGTTTATGAATCTTTATATTTAAGAATAAGTATCAAGTTAGTGTATAATAAATGTAAGTTATCTATATCAAGAACATGCATATATGGTTTTCATGTAAGAACGCACAACTAGAAATTGGAAAGGCACAGGAAGTTGTAAGGCTATCAACAGGCTTCTTCTTAGCAGACAACAACCAAACCATAAAAAGTGCATATTTCTGATCTGGCAAGTGTATATATGTTCCATTTATTGTAGAATCCATCTGATGATAACTGTCAATAATGCTAATAAAGTACGTATATTATCTAAAAGTTATTAATATCCACATGTATTCTCAAGTGTCATTTTCTTGTAAACAGTTCATTTCTAGGCACTTTTGATTTCTTTTCGTGTGTTTGTCTCTCTGAATTTGTCCAAATAATTCTGAAACATCCTGTATATATATATATATTGATATCTAATAGTAGATCAGATATATCTGATAGTAGATACTATATCTGATCTACTAGATATACAGTAGAACCTCGATTATCCGGACTAATTGGGGATGAAGGTAGTCCGGATAAGGAAAAATCCGGATAATCGAATCAAATACTTTAATTTGTCTTTTAATGATAATACAACGCGTTTTCTTTTCGATGACATATCGGTAATATTAAAAGTAAATACTGTATTTAAATCGTAATCAAATTTTCAAGAAACAAACGTTCGTATTGAATTTGGACT
>NW_019386254.1:0-13636 GCF_000671375.1 Centruroides sculpturatus | reverse complement strand
CACCAGACGGAAAAACAAAAAATATCGTGTATCCACAAGCACTCCAATAAATAAATAGAATTGAAACGACACTTTGAAATGTTTTCCCAATGAAAATGAATAATAATAATAAGTTTCAATAAAAATAATAAAATGTAAATTGAATTTTATCATAATGAGTTTGTTTGAATTTCCTTTCTTCTGAGATTGCAGCAATACGCGACGGGTAAGCTAGTATTTATATAATAAGTTTCAATAAAAATGATAAAATGTAAATTTAATTTTATCATAACAAGTTTGCTTGAATTTCGTTTCTTCTGAGATTGCAGCAATACGTGACGGGTAAGCTAGTTGTTTGATAAAATTTTTCAAGACTATTTACTTCCCATTATCAGATTAAACCTTAATAATAAGCTTAATGACACTAACCAATCAAAATTAAATATTAAAATATGAAATTAATTAATATTCAAACAACAAAAATGTAATTTTAAAAAATTTCTAAGCATTTTAATTTTGAGGTGATTTAATGTTGTTGGTTAGAACTAAAATAATTCAACATAAGTTAATTTGAATTATTTTTGTTCTTTCTATACTAATAACATTGTTTATTAGGTTTTGAATTATCTCATGATTAGAATGCTTAGAAATTATTTTAAATTAGTTTTGTTTAAGACATAGTTATTCTATGTTTTATATCAGTATTTGATTTTCAATGTCATTGTTGAGATATGAATTGAAGATGAGACATAAATAGTCTCAAAAAACATTTTATAATAAATTTAACTTCTTGAAAGTTATTAGCAGTAGTGTCTTATTGATAATATAAAATGGAATCATTAGTCAACAAAGAAGATTTATTATTTACTCAGTATATCAGATTTAATTATCTAAAAAGTTATATTGTATAGTAGATATCAAGTATTTCTAATTAATAACTTTTTGTTATTTTTAGGTTTAATGAAATTGTTTAAATTAGTCATGTTATTAATAGTTCATCATCAAATCAGCTGTATTTCACTATTTTCTATGGACATTTATTTTGGTTTCCTGCATCAAATTAAACTTCCTCAAATATAAAAATTACTTATTTTTCTCTATAACTTTAAGTACTTAATATCAAAATCAACTTTCACTGAAAATTTTAATAAAACATTTAACTGAAATTTTTGAGTGAAAATCAATTGGATTAGTACTCTATACATTATACTTTTGAAATAAATACTTTTACTAATAAAAATTAAACAATTTAAAAATATATTTGCTAAAAATTTACATTGTAATTGATATAAATCTACACGTCAGTTGATCATTCTGTGTGGACTATTTAATTATGAAAAATAATGACATTACACTTAGATATATAAAGATTGTATATTTTCATTATAACATATTGATATATTTAAATAGCCAAAACATCAAATACAAAATTATAAATTTAAATTTATAATTTTGTATTTGATGTTTTGGTTACAGAAAAACCCCCCAAAAATCCATCAGAAAATGCAAAAATCTATAAAAGTAATTTGTTAAATGGTCATCATCAAGCTAAAAGACCTTGAAAGTTCGAATGCAGCTGTTAAAACAAATGGTTTGAAAAGAAGTTTCAGAATTGGTAATTGTATTTCCTGTTGGATTTTTGGGAGGTTTTTGTAGAATTTAATTACATATGCTGTACCTAGTTTGCATTGTTGAATTTTTTTCTTACATTTTTTTAGAAAAAGTTTATTATATGTTACAAAGAAGTTTACTGAATATTTTTTGATTCAATATTCAATTAATTTCTTTCAGCATTCTAATGCATCATGCAGGAGATTTTATCGCCGAAGACCACTTGATTCTTGTTTCACTCATCCTAGTCGCATGATATATCCTCATGATGTTGAATATACTCCACCATCAACACCAGAAAGGCATTTAGGACACAGTCATGTAAAACCAGCTGCTTTTGATGATGTAACATTTCAGCAAAAAATTGTACGCGAGCCAATAGATTTTCGTTCAGAAAGTCAGTAAGTGTTGCATGTATTTATTTGTAAATAGGATTCCATATTATATTTATAAATCAAAATATATGTATTTGGGTTAAATCTGAACACAACACTTTTAAATTTTCTAAAATTATGAATATGTTCAGTAAATCAATATATTATTAAAACAAAACAAATAACAATGATTGTTCTTAAGTGCATTAAACAATATTGCAAATATTTTAAATAATGAACCAAATATGACTTAAAGAAATAGTAAAATAATATGAAATTTTTATATGACTATATAATTATAAAATATTTTTATATGAAATTTATAATTTTTATAATTAGTTGATTTCTTGTATTTTGAACAAAAATTTGCAAGTGAAATGCTAAATTTGCTATTAGATTACTGGCAGTACTTAGATGCTATTGATATTTCAAAAGCAATAATTAATACAGTAAAACTGTGATTATCTGAGGTAATGGCTTTGGTCATCCATTTTATCTGAGGTAGATGCTACCTCAGATAAAATAGATGACTAAGGCCATTTCAGATTAAAAATTACAACTACAAAAGATTTATATGGTATAACTTTTACGATTCTTTTTACACTTTATTGAATTTGATCTTATATAAAAACAACAATTTTTACATAGTTGTTATTCTAGCTCAGTGATTCTCAAACTTTTTCGATCCACCGCCCCCTTTGTTCCATAAAGTTATACCCAACGCCCCCTAACCCATTTTCTCATGTGTGAGAAAAGGATTGGAAATATTCTTACGAAAACTTTTCTATGAATCTCACACTTTGTGCCCTTACTGTACATTGTTCTCATCATCTGGAAACCATTAAACGCAATGTTTCCTCTTATCAGCCCCAATTTTGCCTTTGGTCATCGTTCAATACCCTGCCTCTATCATAGATCTATTCATCGCGCCAGAAGGGGGCGTTATTGCTTACTTTGAGAAACGCTGAGCTAAAATAAAAGTCAATGTGTTAGAAATATTCAAGTTGTGACCTTCAATAAAAAATAAAAAATATATAAAATGTCAACATTTTATATATATTCCGTCGAATTTTTATATATAGAATTTGTCTGCCGTCGCCCCTCGTTATTTCCTTAACGCCCCCCAATTCTCTTTGAGACTTCTACTGCCCCCCTGAAAGCCTCCAGCGCCCACAAGGGGGCGTTATCGCCCACTTTGAGAAACGCTGTTCTAGCTTATTGTTTTGTTTTAATTTTAGTTTCAAAAATTCAAAGTTTATAGTATCACTTTTTACAAATTTATCATAAAATACAATAAGTTCATAAAAAGTGATGCTATAAGTTTTGAATTTTTGAAACTATAATTTTTACTTAATTTATTACAAGCTAATATACTGTACTTACCATAGTTTTAAGAATAAAATGTGTATTATGGTAGTTACATTTTTAAAATTGTATTATACAATTATAAAACACATCAAAAACACAAAAATACTCCATATAATCTTCAAATACAATAAATAATAAATCTTACTTTATACTTATTACACCCATTTTAAGTTATTGTTAAGCTTTTATACACAGGCTACAAAGGTGATGGTGACTACAAATCAGTTTGCTCACACGATTGATGTACTGTATAGGTAATTACATTTTAATAAGAACTGGTTTGTTTCAAACTGAAATTAAAATGATAAAAGATAACAGACAGAAATCATCTTGTGATACATGTTACCATTTTAAACTTTCTTATATGAATTATAGTACAGTAGAGCATTGTTTATCCGAATCAATTGGGGACTGAGGTTGTTCGGATAACTTATTTTTCAGATAACCAATTATGTACGAAAAAATATATTAACCTATCCCATGTTAAAATTTTTCTCTGTTGTGTGTCGCTTCGCATTAAATTTTCGTCAATGTTAAGCCTAACATAAAATTTTTAAAATAATAATCGTGGCTATTGTATTGTTAAAAATTATTTCTTTACTTTTTACAAACAAAATAAATATATTGTAAAATATAAAAACAAAAAAAATTATACTTTAGAAGTTAATCTAGTATCAAAAACGTTTGATTCAGTATGACACACAGTCCTCAGAAAAACACCACACAAAAGTGCCAGTGCTGCCAGCTAAAACACACACCAACAAAAAAAATATTGGAGTAGCCCAAGATATAGCCAAAGATTGCAGTTCCACAGCACTAGTGAAAATTTAAATTTGCCAACTGGAATTTTCGGATAACTGACGTTTCAGATAACTGACTTTCAGATAAATGACACTCTACTGTATAAGAAAAATAGTGTATTCACAAAACATCTTCTAACTGTAACACTGTGTAGAGTAATAACTATCCACAAAAAATTTTTATATATCAGTGTTGTGTTTGTTACAATATCTACTAACGTTTTCAACACTGATATATAAAGGTTTTTTGTGGATAGTTAGTGTATTCACTTATGAGTTTGCCTCAGATAATGCAGAACTTTTGTTAATCCAGGCTTGGATATTTGGATTCTACTGTACTATAAGTAATGTACATTATCTCATGTAAAAAAGTTAATAATCAATTAAAATTGCCATTGTAGGCCTGTATTTAGGTCAGATCCTCACAAGTCTCTCAGAATGGCAGGCTGACATTTTAGCTACCTCCTCCATCAATTAAACTAGTTTGTCAGTCACAAATGCTTATTAATAGTTAATTTCTTAATGGTCTATACTTTGACCTATTTCAACTGTATTTTTCACATTTGTAACAATTGTCTTTTGAATTTTCTGTTCAGAACTTTTATATTGAAATGCATTTATAACTTCTGGATTTAAAATTTTAGTTTTTAGGTTTTTCAAATGAAAAACTTAATTAAATAATTTTAGGAAAATTAAAGAATTTAATTTTTATAAATTTTTGAATCCTAAAAACATTGTAAGGAATCAGATTTATTATAAAATATACTATATAAATATTACAGTTTGTCTGCCTGAGGAATGTGTCTGCCTTAGTTGTGAAAATGATGTCATTTTCACAACTAAGCATGTTCAAGATGCAAAATAGTATACAATTTAATATTGTATAATTATTTCATTAAAACTTTGTAATAAAAAAATAATAATAATAAAGTTTTACATCCAATGCTATTTAGGCAAGATAAGCCTCCTCCAAGTAACAGTAGAAAAATACCTTAAATAAAAGCAATAAAAATATAAGAAAACAAAATGCAAATGCCATTAAAACTAAAGCATTTTTACATATATGCTTACATAAAAATCATGATACAAAAGATCCTTCACATTTTTGACAGAGCTGCCAAATCAGTAAAAATAGGAATTTTGGGAGATTAAAAGCCTGAAGAAAGGACAATGAAAACATGAGTTAAGATTTTGTATATGTAGATTAAAATAAAAGGGTGGGATAAAACCACAAAAATATTTGAAAGTAAGGATTTTATCAAAATAGGAAACTGTCTAGAACTTCATTATTTTGAAGACAAAGATGCACAATGTCAAAGGATTCAACATGTAATAAGTTAGCAAATTTATTTAATACTAGATATGTTTAGATGATTTGCTAATGATTTTGCTTTTTTGTGTTTTTGAGACAGAGGCTCAAATGGGAAGACAGTAATCAATAATAGATTGAAAATTGAGAAAACTAGGGGAAAATAGAGTGACAGTTTATCCACATGATTCACCTGCTTACAGCCGGTTCCTTAGTAATATAGTCACTATGTTGTTTAAAAGTGAGTTTATTGTTAAAGTAGATCCTAAATTATTAATGCAATTGACATAAGGTTATCATTGTAAACTAGGTAAAATTGAGTGGTTTTTAACAAGAACAAAATACATTGAGAAGTTTGTTAAGACTGATAGAAAGATTCAGAAATTTAGGTTGATGGAAAGAGGGTTGAGAACATTTTGTAAGATGCTCAGATTACTGTTTGATTTTAAGGTCATTAGAATAGGTTATAGTACTAGAGTTTAGTTGATCAAGTTTAAATTAATAATAGTTTTTGCACATAAATCATAATTTTTTAGTTTGAATTTACATTGTCAAATGAACAAATTTTCTATCTAAATGAGAGAAACTGTTTTTATTTTGTATATAAACAAGAGTTTGATATCAATGTGTTACAGTGCAGAAAATATTGTTAATTACATAAAAACTAATTTATGTTTCTTTATACACACACACCCTTGATATTTATGAATGTCAATGTTCAGGAATTTTATCATTTGTATTTGGAAATTTATGCACCAAAATTTCAACTTTTGTGAAAGGTTTCAATCTTTTGGAAAATGAGAGATTATGTATTACTGTAAACTCGAGTTGGCACTTGTGCAACTGGTTGTTTGAGCAGGCACAATGCTAAAAGGTCACTGCTCTCACTCATTTGTATGGTGTCTGTTATAAATTATGTTATGTTTTGTTTAATTTTTTTCTTTTGGCTTAAATAAAATGACTTTTTCAGCATTGTAAACCATTGCAAAGTATATTTATTTAATAAAACCATTCATTTTTATGAAAAAGTTTTGAAATAGCAGTAATACATAAAGTCTTAGAACAAATTACAAATTTAACATTGAAAATAGAACTCAAAAAGTTTGAGAATTCAATGTTCATGAAGTTATTACTTGGCTCCAATTATTCACAAACATTGGGATCAGTGCACATAAAAAAATGAAAAATTTACTGTTTATAATTTTAGAAAAAAGTATTTTAGGTTAAGAGATTTGACAAGATGTTTTTCCTTAAAATAATAATGGACTGATCATGTGAGTTTTGTTATCAGATGTCATCCTTGTGCAGACAGACTATAATATAATTCATCAGATTTAAATTTATAACTGTTGTTTTCAATGTAAATAATTCAATTTTTTAGATACCAAAGTGGACCAGATACATTCCTTCTTCCACTCCATGATAGAGAATTTCCAATAAGAGTAAGACAGTATTTGAGACTTGGAGCAAGAAGAAGTCCTACTCTTGCAGAGCATTTGAGACAAAAACATTGGGGTGATAGTGAGGTATGATACTATTTGTTTTTTAATTATAATTTTGAAATTAAATTACTATCAATTTAAACTTGTTTCTCTTTCCAAATACTTACATTCCAAAAATTAGTTCAATCATATTATATAATTATTTTAATAATCAGAATTCACTTTATAGCAATAGAAAAAGTAATGAAGTAACATACAATAAAATTGACAGTTAGTTCCTAAATAGTTCTCTGAAATTATTATATGTTTATTTTCTGTGTAATAATCCACACTTTAACTATTATTATTTTCAGCTTTCAAGGCAGAAGTTTAAGTTGGAAAATAATAATAATTAAAGTATGGATTATTACACAGAAAATAAACAGAGAACTAAAAGTGAGGCTTGCATGTAGGTGTAATTGAACGTTTTGAAAAAAAAATCACAATAGCAAATGAATGTATGCAAAGCATAAAGGATTTTTCATATGTTTAGAGACATTTTTGGTAATTTTTGACAATGAAAAAGCTAGTTCATGAGTTTGTAATTGCAAATTAAAATTAGAAGATAACCTACATTATTGCATAACTTTCAAACATAGATATCCTATGAGAGGTCCATACAGCATTATAGTATATTAGCAGCTTTACTGATTAGATTCTTTCTAAAATTCATTTAAATTTTAAAGTAATTTTTAAAGATATTAATTATATAATGTATATGTTTTAGATTACTGTTAAGGAAAGGCGTCGTTTTGTTGATGTAATGGACAAAGAAATTTCTGATGAGAAAAGAGGATTGGTACATTCCACGCCACTTCGACTTCAAAAAGAATTTGGATCACTTGGAACTGAAATTGGAAGAAAAAGAAGTATTCAGAATGCAGAAGGCATGTTTCAAATATATTATACATTGCTTAAATTGAATGATTGTCTTTTAAAATAATATTTTAGTCTCTATATATAATTTTTGTTTTTTTTTATCATTTTTCATTTAACTCTGAACTTAAAATAAATAAAACAAAAAATATTCATTTTTCTAACTTTGATCTTTCAAAACTTCAAACATTTTAATTTTAATAATAAAAGTTTTTATTGATCAAAATTTGACAATATATCTTGTAATTTGTAAACTATTTAATTATTATTGAAAAGCATATCTATTAATCATTTTGTTATCAGAAATGCTTATTTGTGTCATGTGTTTTTCTTGGTTGTTGCTATAAATTATACTTTTTTAAGTAAAGTAAAACATTTTAATGTTTTGTTACTGTGTTAATATTACAAATATTAAACTGTATTTTTTAACATATTAACTTCCTGTGCTGACATAACTTGTGAATATAATGTGCACTCTAACTTTTTCCAGATCTTGACATTTTGAAAATGGGATGTTCATTAGATTTGATGGATAAAGAAAACATAGTATATTTCAATATTTCATGGGATTAAATGGGAATGAATAATGGCAATACTTAGATGCATTATGTATAAATGACATCATACAGTGGAATCTCGCTTAACAAGCATAATTTGTTCCAACTTACTTGCAACACAAAACATTTGTTAAGCAAAACAATTTTTTTCATATAAATTAATTTAAAATACGATAATGCATTCCATGCCAGAAAAAAATACTCAGATATTTTATGTATAATGTTTATTTACAGAAAATTATACAATATACATTGTTAAGGAGTGTGGAGCATGAATCATCATCATCATCATCATCATTCTTCTAGCACAGAATGAACCAACCTGAAATGCGAATTCGATTTGTAGAACAAAAAAAAAAATCTAAATATAATAATTTCTAATACTTAATTATAGCCTTTATGTTATATAATAAACAATACTTTCCACGAATTTGGCATATTGTTTGGGGTGTTTATTATACAACGGGCTATGGTTGTCAATGCTTATATATAATATGTCTGAACACAAGTTTGGAAAAATGTGTGATAACAAGTGACACTAAGATGCTAGCGGAATGAGTGCTAAACACAGACTGATGTAGTATGTGCACAATCCAGGATTTCTCCTCTTCTCGTCACTCGTTAAGTGAGTCATTTTTTTACAATTTGTTTTGCTCGTTATGAGATGCTAATTAAGCAAGGTTCTACTGTATTAATTAAAATAAATGTTATTGAATTTACTTTTTCTCATTTTTTTAAATAATACTTTAATTGATAAAAATTGCCATATTATGAATAAAAAAATCTTAAGATTATATATACAAAAACAACTATAGACATTCATTGACCCAATTTTTAGATTAATGCCAAACAATTGCTAGAGTACACTGAGCTATAATAATGCTATTAATTACTAATTAAATGTCAAGTAATTTAGCCTAGAGGTTGGCATTAGTTGCTATCTCTTGATAAATTTAATAATTATAATTAAATTAATATTTAACAATTAGAAGATTCTGGAATAAAAGAATTGGCCTGAAGCAGGACTCAAACTTGCAATGTCTGCTTGCTGCATGGATATGTATCCAGTTATGCTACCCAGACCATCATCCAAATTAGTAGCATTATTATAGTTGGGTTGTCTAGTGTAATCCAGTAATTAGTTGGCTTTAAAAAAAAAACACAACTAATATATTAATACTGTCATTGTAAGATTATATTATGATTTGTTCATTAAACATATATAAGTGAAAAAATCTAATGATTTCTCAAAAAATGTTAAAGGTTAGAATATATAATTAATCAGTAAAATAGTACATTCTAAACTTTATATACAATTTTTAAATGTAAAATGCTTTTAAAAAACAATATCTTAATTTTATTTTGCTTATACTTTAAAGTAAACTACATTTAAACTTTTATTTATAGCTTCTCCTCCATATTTTCGAGAGAAAATCAGAGATGTAGTTATCAGAGAAGATGAAGATGCTGTATTTAAATGTTTTGCTGTTTCAAAGCCTCCACCTCTTTATTCTTGGTTTAGAAATGATGGTATTCTCATTGAAAGCAGCAGAATTGAAGTATGTAGTTTTAAATGTTATTAGATTATAAATTTACTTTCTTAAAATGGTATAATAAAAATATTTGTATATTGTTAGATGAAGCATTACAAAGATGGTCATTGTGAATTACGATTAAAACCAGCTAAAGGATATGATGTTGGCTTATATAAATGTGTGGCAAGGAATACTTACGGTGTTATAACATGTCGTGCACGATTAAAAATTGGAGGTGAGAATAAAGTTTAAACTTTGAAATAGAAAATGTATGTAAACAATATGCTAAAGAGTTAAATATTTTTATTGAATTCAACATTATCAAGTTTATAAACACAGTAGACTTTGTTAACAATATCTGCAAATATGATAAGCAGTCATTTTATGTTATATGTTTGGGATATGCTAATTCTGATAAGTTTAAATACATTTATAAAACTTTGTTTATTGTAATCAGAGTTTTGGTTAACTTTTTATTTGCACAATATAAAAAAATATAAAAGAAACTAAAACATTTTCAAACTTC
Source organism: Centruroides sculpturatus (assembly GCF_000671375.1). Taxonomy (NCBI): domain Eukaryota; kingdom Metazoa; phylum Arthropoda; class Arachnida; order Scorpiones; family Buthidae; genus Centruroides; species Centruroides sculpturatus. The sequence goes on along the minus strand of NW_019386254.1, from coordinate 3,220 downwards.
CATTGTGTCTAATCATCAGGAACAGTTTTTACTTCATAGAGATGACCTTTTAATTCAAATTGTTATTTTTAGTTAAATAGGCATTTTCATTTAATCTCAAAATGTGGCTATCAACCACATTTTGAGATTAGATGAAAAGACAATTCCTATCTTTGTTATTTGCTCACAATACAATAGTTTGAACTGCTGTATTTCTTATTTCGATTATATGCTAACTGTTAAAGACAGTACTGCAAAAACACTGCAGTTAAACAACACTGAATGAATTATTATTAATTAATGAATCTTGAAGTTTTTCATTTTTTAATTGTCTTAACGTATCCAAGACAAAACCTTTCTCACTTGTTTCTAGCCGTTTATACACAAGTACGAATGTTTTCGGCCTTCTTTAGGTACACTGTGGTCTGTTAGAGCGTCAGTTGTTAGAAATTCATACGGTTTGAATTTCTGTTTGAATTTCTACCAACCAACACTCTAACAGACCACAGTTACCTGAAGAAGGCCGAAAACGTTTGTACTTGTGTATAAACAGCTAGAAACAAGTGAGAAAGGTTTTGTCTTGGTCATCTTAAAATAGTTCTAGCTCCAAACGCATAGAAGTGTCTTAACGTGTCAAAGTCAATAAGAATTTTCACTAATTGTAGTCTTATTTAGCCTCTTAAACTTATCAGTTATTGTTATCAGTATAGACAAGTTCTGACAAATTACAATAAACTGATTCCACTATACTAGCAATTATTAATTCTGATATAAAAAATTCTGTATTATAATTAATGGGTGTTTTTCATAACCAAAGCAATTCAATCAATACATCTGTTTATACTCTGTATCTATATATATAACCCATTGAATGGGTATCTGTCCGCGTAACGGTATGCCAAAAACGGGCACTAGAGGTGCCCTAGCGAAGATTTTAAATTAACAATAAATTATTTTTATTTGTAATAGGAATTTACTATTTATACCACGGAATGGTATAAATAATTATTATATGCCTTGCCTTGCCTTATTATATGCCTTGATTAACCTTGCGCTGCACGTTTACAACATCCTGTGACTCAGTGAACGTCACGCATTGACTCACGGGAAATTTGTTGAAAAAATGGCAGATACATTTAAAATCAAGGTTTACAAGCGAATATAAATAAACAAATTAAACTATTTTAAAGTATTTATAGAATGTTTAGTAGGTAGAAATATAGATCCATATGACGCGATTGGGATGGTAAGATTTACCCTCCAAATGAAGGGGTGGTGACCCCCCTCTGTGCGAACAATAAATGTCTAATGAACCATACCCCTACGCATGACTCTTCCCGAGATATAGCCCTCCGAAAATTATTCTATGGGTCACATGACTGTCTGTTTGCCACAACTTATCCTGCGAATGCGCACTCGGGCACACCCCCCGAGTGTGGGTGAGCGTGCATTAATTTTTTGTTCGTGCAGTAGGCTCCCTTTTGACCACTGTGTCACATGACCAGAAATGACATAGGTGAATTTTCAGGTCTTATATTTCACGAAGAGTTGTGCGTACGGGTATGGTTCCTTTGACTTTATTGTTCACACAGGGGGGCTACAGTTTGAGGGGTCGCCATCCCTTCATTCAGAGGGTAAATCTTACCGTTGGGACTTTAACGGAGCTGTATTGATAGGAACAAAAAAGTCAAAGGAACCATGCCTCATGGAAATTTGTAAAGAACACCCACTAGGGGGTGTCCTGGGCTACTAGTATTTAATAAATCATATCAACTCCTTTATGAGTTCATTTATAAACATTTTATATTTTTGGCAAATAAAATTATTTTAAATTTTAATATTAGGCAAAAACTGCATTTCAAAGATAGCAAGAAGATTAAAATATGTATCCTTGATCTCACAATCATTCCACAGAAATTTCTGAAGAATTTAAGTTAGAATTATACATTAATAAAAGAATCACTTTTCTTAGATGTCCCAGGTCATCCTGAGCCACCAACCGTTCAACAGTGTTCAGATACAGAATTATATGCTGTTTGGAATCCACCAAAAAGCGATGGAAATTCTCCTATTTTGTGTTATTCTTTGGAATATAAAAAATCAGGTTAGTTGTATATACATATATTAAAAATATTTGATCAAACTTTTAAATGTATTTTAGATATTTTGTGCTAATTTTTATTATAGAAAAAAATAATATAAAAATTAGAAAAATAATTTTACATTTACTTCTTTATAATACTTGTAAATATTATAAATAAAATAAAATAAAATATATTAATTTTTATTTAGATATAAATAAAAAATAGAGACTATTTTTGATTTTATTGTTATAACCAGTAAAAATAAATTATATGTATTTCTATTCACAACAGTTCTTCAGACTAAAGTATAAATATACAGTACTAAACCACTTTTCAGATCAAAAATCTTCAGTAAATAATCACAGACAGGACTAATATTTTTGATCCTTTCTACAGATCTTCAGGTCAAAGATTTGAATTTGAAAAGCATTTCAATTCAAAACCTTTGACCTGAAGAAGATTCATGGAAAGGTTCAAAAACATTAATCCTTCTGTCTGTGATTAATTACTGGAGTTCTTTGGTTCTGCAAGGTGTTTTAGTACTAAATTCATTTTAAAATTTTTTACTTAAAAATTATGAAATAAAATATATAGTTTTAAACTTATAAATTAAAATAACTTTTTTATTTTAAAAATGGTTTACGAATATTTTTTTCATTAGATAGGAAGGAATATCATAATTTGATTTAAAATATTCCTTCCTATGATATTGGTTTACTGTTAACTATAGTAAAATAAAAAAATAGTATCTTGCTGTAATAGCAAGATACTATTAGGTTGAAGATAAATTCTAGAATTACCTGATATTAACAAGAATATGAATAAACACAAATCTATTTTTAAAATCTATAAGTAACAGAATTCTTACAAAATATTTCATATGGATAGTTATAATATGTATATTTACATAATCAGATTTAAAGTAAGCATTTACAATCCTAAATCAAATAACTGATTCCTAATCAAAATGTATGAGTAGTTTCAGTTTTTATTCATTCTATGTAATAATTAAAAAATAGATTATAATGTACTGTACATAAACCAACATCTACAAACCTGATGTAAATATGTAATAAGCTAACAATTACCAGATTATATTGGGCTATTATATTGCGATTATGTCCCACTCTGGACTGATTCTTTTCTTCCAGACTGTT
>NW_019386253.1:92303-94142 GCF_000671375.1 Centruroides sculpturatus | reverse complement strand
TATTAATAAAAATACAGTATAATGTAATTACATATACATATATATTTGAATTGACTTATTTACAATTAAAAATTAAGAGATAGCTTTCACTAATTATCAGTGGCGTAGCTATAAATTTTGTGCCCTCTATGTGTTTGCACCCGAAGCAGCCATCATTTGCCCCCTAGTTACGTCACTACTCTTCGTTGATGTAATGAGTAATGGTTATAATGAGGAGATCTTGTTGGTCCCCTAATGCTTGTTATAACTGAGTTTGACTGTATTATTTTTTTTTATCTCTGTCCCATAGGCACTAAGAGGGCCTTTCTAATCATACCCTTTATGAGTTCAACCAGGCCCATAGTGGTGGTGGATGTGTTTTGAGAAATTTGGCTACATACAGGTTAAATTTCCAAAAAAGTTTGTTGTAACTGACATGGATTCAAACCAGAATTCTCTGGAGTGTGTCAACACCTCTACCATCTTGGCCATCTAATTATTGGATTAAACATTTTTCAGGGTTGATAATTCAAAATTTTGAATACAAAATTTTAATGAAGTAATGAAGAATGATGCATGTTTCATAACAACTTTAACCTATTTGATGTTGAAATTTTCATCTGTTACCTGTGACGCCATGTTGAATTTTCATCAATGTTAAGCCTAACAAAAATTTTTGATGTTAAGTTTAGAAATTTTTTTTTAAAAATAATAATCGTGTTTACTGTATCGTTAAAAATTATTTTTTTATGTTTCACAAACAAAATAAATATATTGAATAATATAGAAACAAAAAAAATTATATTTTAAAAGTTTGTTTTAATATAAAAATTGTGACGCATAGCAACATCTAGTATCAAAAATGTTTCGATGTAAACATGAAAATATTCGGGATCGCCCACGCACGTCAATGAGGTCAACACGAATATTTTCGGGAACAACGTAGGACAGGTTAAATATTTAACATGTTTACAATGTCAGTAGATAAACGTTTAGGCAGCTGCTGGATGTTATGAGTCACAGGTGACTCGTAGTCTATTTTAATACAGGGCGGCATGAGTCACCTGTGCCTCGCACTGTTAAATTAATATATTTTATTGCAACGATACTTAATATATTGATATTATTTTATTAATGTTTGTAGAATTATGTAATCAAAACATATGTGCCGCCTCACAGAAAAACTAGCAATTATGTCTGTAGCCCTAATGTAAGTTCGCTGACCTGATGGAGATTGGAAACTTTTTATCCCACTCTTGGACACCAGTGTAAGTTCAACTCTGGTGTAGATTGGGCCTAAAATTCCACTTCTGACGCCAGTGTAAGTTCACCGACTTCCGGGGGGAATCGTTAATCCCGCGTCAGAATGATCTAGGGTCGAACGCGTGTGGGTGTGGTGGAGGAGACACAGATGACAAGAATCTCACAAAAACCCGTTTATTTTATACATAAAATTAAACTTACACCTAGGAACTAGAATTATCTAGATACAGTCGACTGTTTGGACGTCGTGGATGTTTATCTCTCGTCACTCGGAGATGGGCCCCGGGACTGCGGCAGGTAAGGAGACTTGTCGGGAGGTGTCGGCAGCACGGCTCTTTCGATGGACACTTGTGCGGACTCTGCGTCTTCTGTGCGTCGACACACACAGAGAGTTTTCGCTCCGGACTTTTTGGAGTGCAAGTACTCAGTAGCACAGTTTACGGAAGAAGTCCCTCTGTCCTTGAAGATCGGGGATTATATCAATCTCCGTTCTCTAATTTGTTTTCTGATTGGCTCCCTCGTCTGTTTCTAAGCGAAAAACGATTCCTTTTCGAGTCACGAGAAAGATCCGCCTTGAAGAATCTACTTGACACCATC
>NW_019386253.1:67683-91315 GCF_000671375.1 Centruroides sculpturatus | reverse complement strand
TGTAACGCCTAAATAGGGGCCAGTTTCCCTTAAAAACACCTCCCAGAAGGCATTTCACCCTAGTCAGATCGCCCAAGTGTTGCGTTGCCATAACTTAACAATGAAACAAACTCTTTCCGTAAGGAACAAGAAATTGATCTAAAGATTGTCTTACTCTTTTAATGAAAATTTTTCTCAAATGCGATAGCGCATTGTCGTTTTCTATTGCCACTATGAATTTTTTCTTTCTTTGATACCATATTGATTAAATATATAAATCACAAAACTGAAAAAAAGAAGTATAGCACAAACACTCGGAAAAGCAATGCTTAATTCGCGCATGCCTAACACCAACTGAAATTTGACACAATATACTGTCACATTCATTATCCGAATTTTGTTCGTTATCTGAGACAAAATTTTTGCAAAATAAAAGTTCGTTAACCGATTTGGTCGTTAACCAGGACGTTCGTTAACCGGGGTTCCACTGTATATCTATTTTGTTTGTGCAAAATAAAAAAATAATTTCGGACAATATAATAGCCACAATTATTCTTTTCAAAAACGTGTAATTTTTGTTAGGCTTAACAGTGACGGGAACATTTAACACAGTGTCACACGCAATGGAGAAAACTTTGACCATCAAATAGTTTAATAAAAATATCACCAAGTGGCAATTTTGGCACTATGCATTGTGACCTCTAACACAACTATTTCTTTTATAAGAAAGCATTGGGTATCCAAATTTTTTAATGTAAAATTTCTTTATTAAAAGTTGTAGTAAAATTTATGGTGAGAATCAAAAAATGGATATAACAAATTTACCTCAGAAAAACTTTTGAGTTCATAAAGAAACAGACTATATCTTAATTAACCAAAAGAATTCTACTTTTATTAGTTAATCATCAAAAATTCATTTAAATTTAATCATTTTAAAGAAAAAAATATTAAATTAAATGCAAAAAACAAACAATTTGATGAATGACACAATAAATTGGTCCATAAAATAGATTCTTCTACTCCAGCTACAATGGGAATAGTTAATTTCCTACTGATGGTTGACTAAACTCAAGTATTTAGTAAAATTTTAAAATATGAATTTTGGAATAGAGTATCATATGCTATTCAGTTTCAATTTTATCAATTAGCATATAAGCTATCCAAAAGAATAATAATAAAATATGAAGGTTAAGATATTTTACAAATCAAAGTTAGTCAAGTATTTCATGATGTTTTGTCATTTTTGGTTGGCTAATTGTAAGATTGCCGACTTTCAGGGAGAAACAATTTATCTTGCGTCAGAATGAGTCTAAGGGAAACCGTGTATGTGGGTAGTGGCGAAGGAGGCAAATGAACAAGTGTTTTACAAAAGAAACCCGTTTATTTGTTTGAATTCATGCTTACATCGATATTGGACGATTCCAAAATCTCGGTGCTCCTGTGAAACTGTGAGAGTTTGGGTGATCGGTTGCAGTCCGGGCAGACGAGAAGGATTACTGGATGATGCAGATGTTCGGTGTTAAGCTGTGGCGTCCTAGGTGATCAGTGTAGCACAACACAATAGATAAAGCACAACTGTAGGCTTAATCCAGAGGAGACTCCCTTTCAACTTTGAAGTTCTGATTTTTATAGTTTTTCCCCCACTATTTGCATTTCGGATTGGTCCCTCGTCCCATTCCTTGTTTCCCAATTGGTCTCTCCTTTGTCTCTCAAGACGAAACCTTTTCGGGTCGCAGGAAAGGTCTGATTCGAGGTGTCCATCTGATACCTCTTGGTCAACTCTGCTTGGTGACTGTTTATAAAACAATAACACCTGCACTCATAACTCAGACCATTGTTTATCATTTTTCTGACGTCTAAGAACTTAACAATCATTTTCATCTTTCATCTATCAAAAATTTCCCGTTTTTTGTTCGATAAGATTTATCTTGCCCAACATTTTATAGACATGCGAGTCAAGATTTACCTATTTATGAGTGCTCGTGTTAGAGTTTGTCTTCCGCTGAGACCTTGATAGATAATTTGACACATACTCGAACAGTTCTGAGTCTTGTTGTTTACATCTTGTGTCGCGCAAGAATTTCACGGTTTACTCGAGTGTGAACCTCATCTGGGAACCCACATAATACCAAAAACATACCGAGCCCCAGCATACTTTATATAGAGGGTACAGCTCTAGACAATGTAACTATATTCGTTTAAATTAATAAAAGCTAAATCTTGAAAGTATAGAGCACATCACATGCAACATGCATAAAAATTTGGTGTGAAATGGTCTTTATACGTGAATATCATTTTGATATCTAAATTTATTGAAGTGTCAGTTTTCTGAGAAATTTCTTTAGTTACTAATTAAAAAGTATTTTTCATACTTAATGTGTTATCAATGGTAAAATTTAAGGTCTGAGTCATCAGAGTTGAAAGAATTACCAACTCTAGAACACTAGTTAGATAGATGAAAATTGAGATCAGATATGGAAACAGGGACAGGAGGCCCTGATTAACTATATACAAACTTCCAGTCTGGACAGGAAGTTTGTTTATAGTTAATAGTATAGATTTCAATTCAAATTTTTTATTTGACTTAAAATATGATTAAAAATTACAGCCTGACATTGTGACAATGTCACAATAAGTAATATGGATTTTATGATGTTAAGTTTACAAAATTTTGAAGATATCAACTCATTTGAGAGCTGAGATTTAGAAGTAAAATACAAAAATAGACTCTGAAACAATTTTTTCTTAGTAGATGTTTAATTCACATAATAAATATCAAGCAGAATATTTTAGAATTAATGAGCTTAATTCCATTATAGTGTCATTGCTAAAAATTGATAGTTTTTGAATAAATAGTAAATAAATAAAATTTCTGATTGGAAATATCATTTGATTAGCAGATTGAAAAACTATAAAATTATAACTGTTCTATTTAATCTGTTTCCATCACATTCTAGTTCTGTAATTATCAAAAAATAATTTCATAACAAATTATTTGAAAATAATTTATAAGTTTCACATTTAAATTATATTCCAATAAATATTATTGCAAAAAGCAATCAGTCAAAACATTTTATAAATTGTATGAAATGCAATATAGAATAATAATATAATAAAATTATAATTAATAATATAGAATGATTCTGAAAATATCTACAAACCAAAATTCTATAAAAAAGCTTTATCACCTTTTGGTGCTAAAAATGATAAGAGATAAAATATAAGCAATTTCTCTATAGTAACAAATACATTAGTGTACTGTATTAGTGTGAGTGTATTGGTAACAAATACATTTTTTCAGACTTTGTAAAAGAATCTAGTTTATGAAACATAAATTAACATTCTAAATACTACCTCATGGGTTTCTGGTTCCATTATTCAAATTTAGAAGGTTAAAAGTTTGAATTTAGTTTGAATAGTGACTGATATCATTAGGAAGCTGAAGCTGTCCTAATACAGGACAAAAACATTCCTTCATGATAAATTTAAACAGTTGGCTACCTGAAATAAGCATTTAATATACCTACTTCAATATTTTTAGAAATACTATAGTCAAATTTATGTAACTAAAAAAAGAAGGTATTTAGTCAATCTAAATATATAAAATTACTTTTACTGACTGACTGACTGACTGATTGATTGATTGATTGATTCATCATTACCCAGAGCAAACCCCTGAACCAAAAGAGGTGAAATGTTGTAAATAGAATACGTCATGAAAACACACACTAAGAAGGGATGTTTTGAAACCCCCACGGGGGAGAAGTGAAGGATTAAGGCTTGACCTGAAGAATGGCTTCTACTGTACTACTTTAGATGTGATTTATTGTTTTCAACTACATATAGTTTTCATGAGTACTTAGGTATATTAAATTGATAATATTTCAGACATTGTTATAAATATTTTTATCTATCTCGATTTTTTAACCAAATGTTCAAACCATTTTAAGTTCAAATTTGTTATTGCATATTGGTTTGATTATAGAACGATTGTAAACGTTCTATAAATTGAAAACAATTCGTTAGATTCTCTGCAATTTTCATCATTCTCAGTGGTAGGTGTTATATAACAATTACTATGGTTGTTGAAATACCGAATATAAATGGGGTTTGCTTGCAAAATCCATGTGAGTGAAGTTGTGGGTAACAGCTAGTTGGTTATATTTAGAATACATGAAGGACTGTTAAAATTGTGTTAAAATCTAATACTCTTGTAATATTACAAATATTCAGACTGCTACACTTTAACAAAAAGGAACAGTGATTCTAAGGACGGATGAATTTAACGTCTGTTTTCCAGATGTCCCGTCTGCTAGGTGGGACATCTGGAATGTCCCGTCTGCTAGGTGGGAATCCACGTCTGCTCCCTTACTCTCCTCTATCCCCTGACCAAGCGATCTCTTCCCCTTTGTGACCCCCTCAGTTCTCTGAATTCTTGACCATTGAAGATGTGGGGAGTTAAGGGGAGTGGTGCTAATAGGTAGCAGATTTTAAACTTTGCTTACACCCCCCTTCTTAGCCCTGTCATCACCCCTGTGATGATACAACTTTATATTGGTGAGGTGAGCTATTTTCTTAATTCCACTTTCCGTTATACATATCACATTTTTAGGAATGTTGTAATATATTACAAGGGTGGGCAACCTTTTTTATAACATGGGCCAGAATAAATTTTACGTTTTTTCTGCAGGCCATAGTAGTTAATTGACACCTTGTGACCTGTAAATTTTTAGTCTGCAAATATTAAATAAATAAATAAATAAATAAACAGAAATTAATTACTACAGTCGACCCCCCCTATAACACTTGATTATTCCGTTTTATATGAATTACATGTTGTATGAGTCACTTAGATTTTACAAATGCTGTGCCGGGCTGTGAACGGCTCACCTATTTGAAAAATCTAAGTGACTAAACACAATAAAAACAGCACTATGTAGTTGGATACAACAGACATTACATTTTCTAATTGCATAGCTTTTGCACATAGATTTTCTTGATGGATGATGCGATGAGATATAAATAATTTAGAAAAATTCTGTTCTCCCATTTTTTGTTTGAATAAGGAAATGACTCCCTTATTTTTTCCTGTCATTGCTGCCGCAACACTTCAGAAAATAATATTCAATTTAAACTAGACGAATTACATCGAAAAATATTTATTTATAATTTCTTCTAAACATCTCGCGGGCCGGATAGAAACTCTTCGCGAGCCGTAGCTGGCCCGCAGGCCGGGGGTTGCCCACCGTTGGTATATTACTTTATCGACTCGATAAGGTCCTTTAATGTTTGGATGTTTTCCTCTCATACCACTTTGAACTAAAATCCAGGATCCAACTTTAATGTTTACCAAAGGTCCTACATGCTTCCTATCATAATATTTTTTGATGGAGTCTCAATATTTCCTTCTTTGTTCTTCGGTACGCTCTTTTTCGTACGATTGTAGATCTATTATACTGAATTCGCTGTCAGCCTCCAGTTTAACAACTGTACGTTGCCATTTGAATAATGGAGAGCAACCTAAATAAGAGTTGTAGCTACGATTTTCGTGGCGAACTGCAGCATCCAAGCAAGTTTTCCATCCGCCTTTGAAATCTGGATAGCAATTAAGGAATTTCTTGAGATCCCGTATCTTTCTCTCACATACTCTGTTTCCCGCAGCATGATAAGGGGATGTGGTTTTTAATGTGATATTCCTGTCTCTGGCCCATTGCTTGAAACTCTCCGATTTAAAGGTAGATCTGCAATCGCTGATGATAGTAGTTACCTTATTGTTTAATGGTAATTTATCCAAATAACGGATGACACTACGCTCACCTCCTTCATAGCTTTAGCATAAGTTATCCGCGTAGCTTCGTCTATGACCACTAGAAGTGATTTAGTCGTTCTTACCCCTTTGCTTCGTTTCTGAAGCTCTGCAAAATCAATGTGTACCGTATTGAATGGTGTTTTTGATTGTGGGGGTAAATAGAGTTGGTCTTGACGGGGGTCGGTATTTAAACTTGACGGATTGACATATCGGACAGGTCTGCACGTAACATTGGATACTTTGTCTCATGTTAGGCCACCAGAACTGTGCCCTTAATTTATAATAAGTCCTCCAAAACCCATCATGACCCCCACTGTCCGGATCATCATGATACTGCTTCATAATGCTGTTTTGAGTATTTTTCAGGACAATCAACTCTTTATTCTTGGTCTTCTGCCATTTGTGTTTGTCGATTTGGTGGACTGGCATAGATTTCACGTGAGGACACAATCTGGAGATGGCATCCGCGTCTGTCAATTCTTTTCCAGAGCAGTGGTTAATTTTCATATCATAGGTTTGTAGAAAGACTTGCCACCGACCTAACCTTCCTTTCGGATCTTTTAATTCAATTAAAAAGGTAAGCGCTTGGTGATCGGTATGCACGGTGAATTTCCTTCCCTCCAAGAAACTTTGAAAATATTTAATCGCCTTGATCACGGCTAAACACCCCTTTTCAGTTGTGCTGTAGTTAACCTCTGCTGACGTAAAAGTATATGATTGGTATCCTATCACTCGTAATTGTCTTCCCCATATCGCATCGGTGTCCCGCTGGTATAATATGGAGCCGCAGCCATAATGGGATGCATCGGTACAAAGCTCGAAGTTCAGCTTCCAATCAGGAGTTTGTAATATAGGATTTGATATAATTCTTTGAATCAATTCTTGATAGGCTTGCTCACATTCTTTTGTCCACTCGAAGGGAACGTCTTTCTGTTTAAGTCGATCTAAAGTCGAACAATAGCGGCATAATTCAGAATAAAGGCACAAAAGTGTCCAGTCAGTCCCGTGAAACACCTTACCGTGTGAAGATCATGGGGCCGAGGCATATTACGGACTTTTTCGATTGACTCTGTTGCTGTAGTTTTGCTAAAACTATCTATAACTCTTCCCAAGAATTTGATTTTATTTACATTAAATTCTGATTTATTTAGGTTTATAACAAAGTTTGCGTTGTATAGCCTCTCTAATACTCGATAGGTGAGCTCCGCATTACTTGTTTTATTGTCAGCCCGTGCTTATATCATCGATATAATTCCAGACTTTTTCATTATCCAAGAGATCCCCCAGTACCTTATTCATAACTTTTTGGAATAATGCTGGAGAATTTTTCCAACCTTGAGGCAAACGAGTATACTGATAGTGTCCAAATGGGGTGACAAACGCCATATACTTTCTAGTCTCTCACTAATTCCAATCTGCCAAAATCCATCTTTTAAGTCCAATTTTGTAAAATATTTACATCCTCTGAATCCATTGATGATGATATCTATTAAAGGAAAGGGATAAGGATCCAATTCCGTCACTTTGTTGATTTTCATATAGTTGTGAGCCAATCTATAATCGCCATTCCCTTTGGGAAGAACAACACAAGGAGAAGCATAAGGAGATGATGTTTCTTCTATTATGCCTTGTGCTAACACGTCTTTTATTTTGATCCTTAACCACTGATATTTGTCACGAGACAACCGATAGGGTTTACATTTAAGCACCTTCGTATCTGTTAAATTAAAATCGACAGTGAACTTAGGTGGTCTGGAATAATCGGGTTGATCGATGCCCGGAAAATGCCGCAAAACTTCTTCTTTTTGTAGTATAATTTTGTCTGTTTTAGCTAATAAGACTTCCTGCTTACCAAAATTCCAACAGATATTGAGTTTTTCCAATGTGTGGATCCCTAGCAAAAGTTCATAGTCCATTTCCTTAACGATAATTGCTTCTATGTGTTGAGTTCGATCTCTAAAATTTATAGTGGCCAACACACCTTCTTTATATACCATGAGTGCTCCATTAAATGATTTTAAGACTGTATGTATTGGGTAGGATTTTAGTTTGCATTTATCTACTAGTTTAGGACTAATTAAGTTGACCGTGGATCCTGGATCAAAAAAAACTGCACAATGCACGTTATTCACTTCCATTGAGAAAACACGAGGATCATTATGTTCCGTGAATAAACAATGGTCCGATTTTGTCAGAGGGATTGGTAAACCCTTCTTTACTCATTTTTTGCATCTTCCCTATTTTCCAGATTCTCATTCAAATAGTTTCTACCGGAAGGGAGACCACTATCAATTTCATTCACAGAGGTAAAACTTTGGTTACCACGCATATTATTATCCCTTCTTTCGATTTTCCTTGGTACCGATTTTTTGGTAGGTACCAATTTGCTCAATCCGACACGTAAGTCTTCTTTATCATTAAAATTGTGTTGTAGAAGAATAGCTTGCATATCCGCAGGTAGTCCACGCATTACCATGGTGATAAAGCTTTGTTTCCCAATATCCGGATATGCAAATTGGATACGCCGTTGTTTTGAAAATAATATTCTAATAGTGAACCACCACGATATTCCCACATATCCGCTGATATGGACAGTTGGATTCGATTCTGTCCGAATGCACTAAGAAAAGAGTTTTTCCATTTCTCCCAATTATCACTGACCCTATCTAGTACTCGAGAATTGTACCATTTTACCCTCCAAGTAATTTCGAAGGTTACGAATCTTTTGTTCGTCGGTAACCCATTTGTGAGATGCACACGCATGTTCGTATGAAATTATCCAAATATGCACTTCCTCCAATTTTCCATCATATTTTTCTATATTGATTGTATCACGTGATGGGTTTAGTGACATTTTTTTGATGGTATGCCGAAAAGAGTTCATAATCTTCAACGTCTCGGCTTGTTGGTCCATGTACAGCTTTTGCAACTGAACCATTTGCGCCAACACATCCGACTTCGGGTCACGTGAACTGTCCGTAGGAGGAGTACTGTCCGTAGCGGCCGGTCTTAGTAAAGTCTTATCAAGATAAAGCTCACCTTCTGTCTCCGATAATGAAATAGTTAGTGTCCGGTAATTCGTCATCATCCGGCTAGCAGTTTGAAAAACCGCCGAGGATGAAATAGCTGGATGATTTTCGATTCCTTGAAATTCTTGATCGACTTCTGTCCATTCGTCTCCCCATCTACTTGATATCGGGAGATAATGTAGGAATCTTCGATCCTCTGTACTAAGAATTTGAAAAGCATAATTCTATTCTACTTCTACTTCAAAACTATATAAACTTAACTGTGTACTGAGATCCTGTCGACTGCGCCAATTTGTAATATTACAAATATTCAGACTGCTACACTTTAACAAAAAGGAACAGTGATTTGAAGGGCGGATGAATTTAACATCTGTTTTCCAGATGTCCCGTCTGCAAGGTGGGGACTTTACTCTCCTCTATCCCCTGATCAAGCGATCTCTTCCCCTTTGTGACCCCCTCAGTTCCTCGAATTCTTGACCATTGCAGCTGTGGGGAGTTAAGGGAAGTGGTGCTAATGGGTAGCAGATTTTAAACTCTGCTTACAACTCTTCATCTATATTTTGTCTAAATTTTATATTATGAAACTTGCATGCGCAGACAATTTCTTCTACTTTCATTTGATCACTCTATATATAATAAAGTTATAACTTGGGGAAGTAGCATGAAGAGTTTGGCAAGTCTAAGTTAGACTTGGCAAAACAACTCCTTATACTATTGATTGTGGATATTACTGCTCTATATTTATATATTTAAATATGCTGGTGTTTTTTACAATATTAACTTTGTTTCTGTCATAACAAACATGTCACACATTTTGACTAGGATAAATATATCTTGTTATATTCATATGAATATTATAAAGAAAAAACTTATTTTTTATTGCTTTAGGTAGCAAGTCAAGTTGCTGCTCTAGATATTGGATATAAGCCTGGAATTCAATATATACGTGACAATCCTCCTAAAGTATTATATTTGCTTGGAGCTGATGAAGGCATTATTACAAAAACTGACATTCCTGAGAATTGTTTTATCATTTTTCAAGGTAATTAATTCTTGTAAAAATCGTAATTATTTTTATTTATTAATTATAGCTTCAATTTCATAAAAAATTAAAAAGTTGTTTCATTTATATTGATTTTGTATTCATAATTAAATTTATATTTAGTGATATGCTAAATATATCAGAGTAAATAGCTAAATATTTCTTATTGACTAAAATATGTGTTTACCTTTCTGGAAATTAAAAAAAACAAAATCACAATAAAAAATAATACAAAAACTGATTGATAAATAGGATTGCTAGCACAATATTCTGTTAAATGCAAAGATAGAAACTTGCGACTACAACCATTTAGTAGTCACAAGTGTGTGTTCTGTATACACAAAGTCTCAGTTGACTGTGTTGTATCAAATTTAAACATGAACTTATTTTCCTTGTTCCATGCAAAGAAGTGATCTAGTAAAGGAGAAACAGTCAAAGTTGTATTGTAAAATTCTGGAAAGAACTATCTTTTTTGTATCACATCAATGCCAGACTGTACTTTGTTAAGAAAATAGCAAAGACATTCAAATCCAAAGTTACAGATTTTTCTGTTCTCTCCTTATTGTCCTGATCTGACACTGTTTAACTTCTAGTCATTAAAAGTTTAATTAAATTGAAGTGTTGAAAGGTTGACATTTTTTTTATTGGAAACAAAGTTTAAGGTGCAGTATAGGAACAGACTGGGGAAAAACCAGAAAGTTTTTATGTACAGAATGTAAAAATGGATCAAATGTTTGGAAAAATGCATCATTGAACAGTGATGAAGTTAAAAACTAAATATTCACAATGAAAATAGATGATACTAAACCTTTCTCAAACCAATCGTTTAAAAATAGAGACTTTATTTATCAATTAATATTTGTATGTTTACTTTCATAACAAATAACTGTAGTGATTACAAGATATATAAAGTTCATATAATTTTGGAAAAATCAAATTTTATATGTTCAGATAGTATAGGATGGGTGGCAAACCTTTTTGAGCCAGCATGCCATATAGTAAGTGTACTTCGCTTTAAAGATGTTTATGCATGCCAAAGTTGTAGACTTTGAATAACAATATTTAAATACATTAAACGAATATGCTTTAATTAGAATAAATGTAAAAAAGCTGATTGAAAAAAGGATGATCAGTTGATAAACTGAAAGGAGGATTGAAAAAGACAGATGATAAATCGAAGTCATATGGTACATTATGTGCCAGATCTCTTTATGTGCCACTTTGAGCACGTTTGCCACCTCTGGTATAGGACAGTATAGGACATTATAATTGTAATTCTGTTGAAGTGTCAGTTGATTTATAAAGTTAATTTAAACAATATTTTTTCAGTTAATATTGTTTATTAAATAATTACTTTAATAATTTCTATATATTTTTTTAAATTTGAGTTTCCAATTATTGGAATAAGATAAAATATGAATACTTATTCAGGTCATCACGGTGACAGAGGAGCTGAAATGGCTGATGTCATTCTTCCTGGTGCTGCTTATACTGAGAAACAGGCAACATATGTCAATACGGAAGGTCGGGCCCAACAGACAATCACTGCAAATAATCCACCTGGATTTGCAAGAGAAGATTGGAAGATTATTCGAGCACTTTCTGAAGTAAATTTGATTTGTTTTGATTAATGTTGACATATTATGATATTATGACTAAGTTATTGAAGTTATGATATTATGACTAAGTTATTAAGAAAGTATATTCTGTCAGAAAATATTTTTGAAATTGCCAGACTGTTTTTTCCTGTAACACTCAGAAAACAGCTGTTGTAATATTACCAGGTGCTTATTAACCCCTCAGCAGTGACCTACAGATATATTCGCAAAATTCTTTTGTGGATATTGCCAAAAGCTAGCCAAAAATTACCGTGAAAAAATTCACATAAAAAAGGAATTATGTAACAATAAAAAAAAGACTTTCCTT
Source organism: Centruroides sculpturatus (assembly GCF_000671375.1). Taxonomy (NCBI): domain Eukaryota; kingdom Metazoa; phylum Arthropoda; class Arachnida; order Scorpiones; family Buthidae; genus Centruroides; species Centruroides sculpturatus. The sequence goes on along the minus strand of NW_019386253.1, from coordinate 79,530 downwards.
TACTAGACATAACTGTTTACAAAATCTTTTTCTGAAAGAATAATGAGAAAAAACGCGTGGAAAAATACGTAAAAAATTTCCCACATTTATTCTCCACTACATAGGGATAGCACCATGTCTGACTAACCCACATCTGAAAAGTTAAGAAAGTCTTTACTGCTGAACACAAGCAACTCATGGTAATCAGGGAGGAAGGGTCATAAGGATAAGTAAAACACTTTATTCAAAATACTTATTTTGACATAGGATTTCTCAAAGCACACATTATTATTAAACATGGGAATGGTGATACAGTAAGACCACACTTAATGCAGGGAATCATTCCTAGACGACAAAGTGTTAAGCAAAACAGTGTTAAACGAGGTCATTTTAAGATAGAATAAATAGGGATAGGTGAATACTTGACCAAAAATAAACAAATTTTACTTTAATTTTAAGTTATTTTTTATATTAATTTGTATAATAATATATGTTAAATAACACATCAACATATGTACACAGAAGTGTAAAGTTCACTTTTTGTGACGAAGGTCCCGACTTTTCTGAAATTCTTGTTCTTTTGCAATAAAGTCATTAAGTTTCAATTGTCGCTTTTTTCTTAAGCAAATGTCGGTAGCGGAAGATTGCATCCAAAATGCTTTGTTTCGCTTTGGCACTTCTTTCAAAATCTAGATCATTCGCTACAGTTTGATTGACGATTTCGGTTATCTTACTAAACTTTTACTAAGGAAATCTGTAGAGAAACTTTTTAGGTTCTTCGTCTTCAGAATCTCTATTTTCCAATTCCACATGAATTTCATGTTCTGCCAGTTCTCGAAGGTTGTCGTCGGTATGGCTCTCACCAGAAACCCGCAGTAACTCATCAATATCCCACTCGTCTATATCTCCTAGTCCTGTTGTATCGATTAGGTTGACAATTTGGTTGACCTAACGATACAGCAATAGCTCTTCTCATTAAGAATTCTTGGATACTTCTTCAGTCATAACTTCTTCCACACTTCATTTGTGCATTTATCAGTTAATTATATTGAATCAGTGTTAAGTGAGTCAGTGCTAAGTGGGGTCTTAGTGTACATGAATTTGTTGGTGTTACTGTGTTTCTAACAATTGAATTATTAATCAAAAAGAGGAATTAAATGTACTGATTAGTTACACATTCATTATTGTTTGATTATTGTGTAATTTCTATAAATTACACATGCTTAGCATTTTAAAATCAAAAGTGCCATGGCCAACATCAGAATAAAGTAATTGTACCTGTACATCATAGAAAAAATGGAATATCAATAAAGGATATTGCATCTTTGTATGAAATTAGTAGACAAAATGTTTACATTTTACACTGTTATGAAGAAACGACTAAGTAATATTTAAATTATTATTACAAATATACAATCATAGTGATATGGTTCACTTATCATACAATATTATCTTTCTAATATTAATGTGTACAGATGAATAACGAAGTCACTTTAACAGCAAATTGACATGTCATGTTTACAGATTATATGTCTATGTATGGACATATGGACAATTGTGAGGGCCCGGATTTAAGATTCGAATATTTTTATTCATTAGATTAAAAGTTCGGGTTAACACAAAAAGGGAAAAACAACCGACAAATTTTCTCATAAAAATCGCTCATAAACACTCCGTTCCCACGCCAATACTTCCCTGTAGAAGATGAGTTAACTGTTGTGTCATAAGTTTGTCACTTCGCCCACCATTGGTCAACGAAGATCATCACCTGTGACGTACATGGGGAAATCTCGAAAATAGAGCCCCCATATAAAAGACAAGTGCGATGACGACACAGGGGGAAAAAGTTATTTTCTATACTGTGTGTGTGTGGATTACCTGCCTCTCGTCGCCACCGTCTTCAACAGACTTTGAACTTTGACTGATTTGAACTTTGGACTATATTCCGAACCCAGGAGAACAAGAAACTACATCCACGATTTAACTCGAGGTATTTATCCTACACGCGATGATGTGTAAGCTCTCTCTCGCTATTCGAATATTCCAACCTCGCGGTTAGGGGCACGACTACTTTATACTTTGCCATTACTTTATGAACTATACGGATTGAACCCCGAGAGGGATTTGTATTCCAATTATTAACCATGTATAAATGTACAGAATAAACGGGTATTTTGTTGACGAGCTTGGATTGGTGTGCGTTTCTTCCGACATTTTCAACTCCATACTTAACCTGAAGTCCTCGACGAAATCACTCGTGATAATTTCCCATCCATCCGCGTATCTATCCGCGATAAATTGATAGATTGGTGTCAGATCCTGACAGGTGAAAGAATCTAACGATCCTTTCTCCTAACCTTTTTTTTTCCCATCCTTTAGACAAGCGAGACTGGACCTCAAGGTCTTGAGTCGAGTAAGTGGTAGGAGAGGGAACGTCCTCGTAAACATCCTACCCCCGATTAGTCTCACACAATAAGTTTGTCCCTTTTGTTCAAGAAAATGGAATTGATCTCTTCAAATTATATAGTTTTGACAAGAACATTCAAAGCTTCCTAAGTGATCATGTCAGACAAGTTTTTGTCCCTATGCATTGATGTCAAAAACAGTTTGTGATTGACTACTGTACCTGTACTGTATATATGATTAAACTATACATCCACTCAAATAATATATATATACACATACACATACATTTTTCTGGCTTCTGCAACAATCAGTTTATCTTTGTAGTGATATGAGTGATTTTTAATGCAAAACATTAATAACTTTTCAACTGAATGAGATAGAAATAAAATTTAAAAAATATCTTGTACAATGTTTACATTTTTGATGTTGCTGATTGATTAATGTTAACAGTGGTGCTCACTTTAGAATGTGTGTTTATTGTAAAGAATTATCATCAAAATTCCAATTGGTGTGCTTGCTATCAGTGCTAACAGAGTTATTGGGATGATGTTCTTTTAGAAGAAAAAGAATGGTCCAATAATGGTGATTTCAAGAAAGACTATTATTGAATGTTTCAAAAGTTGGTTAAAAACTGTTTTGGTCATTTTAAAAATGTAATTTTTTAAATGGCAACAAATTCTGTATAATGTGCTTTTTGAATTTTCTTTTTATCTCTTATAGTTGAAAAGTTATTAAAGTTCAAAGTTTTGATGAATCAAAAATCATCTTGTATAACATACCCCCAGCCCAGAAGTAAGTTGATGAGATCTTTCAGCTTGTCATGGTGACTCTCATGACAAGCCTATCTTTTAGATCCATTATTTTAGCAGAAAAACACTTTCTTACACATAGCTCATGCTTCTTAGGAATCAGGGTGTTGCTGTGGGATGTTGCTATTTAAGGTAACTAAGTTGCACTATTTGTGATACACCTATTACAAAATAAATCAGTTATTTTGCTTTGAAATTTCCCTCTTTCTCTCTATTCCTCTTATATATACAAAGCCTGTCCAGAAAGTTCATGAACTTTGCAAATAAAAGTTGTTTTCATTTACCTAGAAGCTAGTCAGTTTTGTCACCTTTGAAGTAGTTCCCTCCTGAGTCTATGTGCTGAATTCAGCATTTCTACTATGAAAAGAATGCTTCTTGAAATGCTTCTTTTGGGATGAAGTGCAGTTCTGCTAGCAAATTTTCCTTAATGGCATCAATGAATTCAAAATGGTGACATTTGAGAGCGGATTTTAATTTGGAGGTTGGAGAATAAGTGGTGTCAAGTTCTTGGCCAAAAACTGTTATCAGCAATATTATGTGGATGGGAGCATTGTCACAATGCTGTCCTCTCCAAGCAGTTGGTCTTTTCTTCCTCTCTACTTCATAAATAAGTTTCATTACCTTCAGATGGTATTCTTTATTTATTGTCTTCCCTTCTGGAAGAAATACCTGTTGAATGACACCATCAGAATTGAACAAAACAAGCCTCCACATTGACTGAACTTGTCACCCCTTTTTGGGTCATGCTAAAGATTAACCCACCTACTGTGATGACTGACATTTTGTTTCCATGTTGTACCAATAGATCCATGTCTCATTCCCAGTGATAATGTTTTTCATGAAATTTTTATCAGACCTAACCTGTCCCAGAACTCTTCACTGAATTGCACTCATGGAAAGAAAATTGCAAAATGCAATCAACATGTGTTTACACAAATGAATATAACAACAACAAATGAAAAACAAACTGTTTTTGGCAGCTAGTACAAAAAACTTGCCAGTAGAGAGCTGTGCAAGCTGCATTCAGGTATATAATAATTATTGGTTGGAGTGTAATTTAAAAAGTCTGCAAACTTCCAAATGGACTTCATGCATGTAAAATTTCATTGCAGTGAGTTGATTCCTTCTGGATGCAATGCTTTTTTTTGTTAAAAGAGTGTTACACATACACACATACGTGCTTCCAATATTTTAATTATTTATAATTCGATGATTGAACAAAAAGATAAGGAAACATTCATTCCACCTTTAATAAATGTGATATAAAATGTCAGCATGAAAATAAAGAATATATTCCTAGAAAAATTTGGTTATTACAAGTTGAAATATTTTTCAGATTATTGGTCAGGTTCTTCCATATGACACCTTAGACGAAATAAGACGAAGAATGGAAGAGGTGGCACCACATCTGACTCGGTATGGAAAGATCGAAGATGCAAATTTTTCGTCGCAAGGAGGCGAACTCTGGAAGGTATTTCTTAATTAATGCCATTCTTTTATTTGAATGTAAATAGCAAAGAAAACAGATAAACTAAAATGTTTTTATTTTTGAGAATTCTGTATAAAATTCTGTTAATTCTCTATATACAGATGTGAGAGAGATCCCGTCACATCTATTACTAATTTAGTATTATTCTGGAAATTTCATGTCTTTATCTCAAATACTTTTCAGATATTTATTAATTCCCAATTTAATATAAAAGTTTGTTTTCTCTCTTTCCTAATAAATCATTTTAAATTTCTATTTTACCATAAAAAATGTTTATTATTATATTTCAGTCCACGGGATTTCAGTTTGAAGCAGATCCTCTACGACCCCAACTCCAATTACTAACAGATTTTTACATGACAGATTCAATCAGTCGTGCCTCTCCGACAATGGCCAAGTGTGTCCAGGCAGTCACCAAGCAGTTACAAAGTTCATATTAAATGTAGACGACTAACTATGAAATACATTTTCCTAACAACAGACATTTAAAATGATAATTATCATAATGTATATAATAACTTGTATTTATTAGGTTAGAATATAAGATCCTCAATTACGTTGCAATGCTAAATGGAAGTAGATAAAATCTATGTAATAAAATTTTATGTATACCAAATGTTTTCTTTATTCAAAATAGTTTTTTAAAACTAATAAATAAAGAGGTTTTACAACCAATTTAGTTTTTACCGTTTGTCTGTCATGTTAGTAGTAGAGGTTTGACACATACTGATCACAAAATTAAATTAATTTTTCAGATCACAAATAATTTTTAAAAATAACAATTTTTAAAATATTATTTCAAATAACAATTTGAAATAATATTTTAACAATAAACCAAAGTCCTTTAACCAAATTATATGCCTTTGTGTCCTTATCTTATGTTTAGTTATTAATTTGTCTACAAGGATTTAATTTTAATACTAGGACTTATACTGGTGACTTTGTTCTGCAATTTAAGAAAACATATCAGAAAAACTGTCTTTATTTTTCATGTGTTTATAGGTGAAAAATAGACTGTTTTTTCTTAAAACTTGTAGACTAATTAAGTACCAAAGTCCTTTAATCTGATAATACGATATCTATCCTGTAACCTTTTTTTGTGATTATTAAACAATTACGAGTATTTAGTTGTTAACTCTTGTATCTGAGTACTTTACTTCTGTCAGGCTCTCTGTCCTCTATCCGAAATCCGATCGCCTGCACACGCGGCCGCAAGCGTGACCAATGTCACGAATAAACACGCCGTCTCGGCTTTCGTGTCAGTCTTGAGGAGGCACAAAAGAGGTGCCGACCTGCGGTCACATTATCTTATCACGAGATTATCTCCCCCTTTTACCTCCATCCCTCATTGCCGCTGCCAATGAGTGTTCCACGATTCGTATATTTCTCTTCTTAAATTATTGCTCATTTTATTCTTTTGACTTGCTTATGTGCATGTGTTCACATAATTGTCTTTTAAAATCGTTTCTTTGCTTTTAATTTTTAGTGCTCAAAACTATTTCGCAACATTTTCTATTACAATATTCTGCTATCGCTAAATAAGTTCAGTTAAATTAATCCTGGGCTAATATGCATAATTAAATAAATAATTTTGGACTGCAGAAAATCAACCAGACGACTCAGCTAATAAATGCGATTACATAACATGGATGCTGTTAAGAAAAACATTAAGGATTTTTAATCTTTGTGGACGTCGTAGCTTATAAAAAAGGTCAACATCAATATAATTTTTAATTATAANTATTTAAGAGTAAGACGTGTAAAGTAAATCAGTTTAATAGTGTTGCTACTTGACCAGTGATGGTGTTTTTATTTAAGTATGAATATGTTGGCAATATTTTTAGTTTAGTGCTATTTGATTTATAGAATTGTCTATGAATTTGCAGTCAATCTATCCGTTTACTTGAGAGAAGTGAGTTAATAGAATAACACCATAAATTCAGATTTACAAGAAATTGCATCTTCAAGATTTTCATTATAATGTTGTTTTCCTGGCTAATTAAGTCGCTGATAAATACAAGGTTACGAATGACACACCATCTTCCTAGTGTTTAAAATAGCATATAATCATAATCATGACTATTTTCAGTTTTTATAGTTCATGTGATACAATAATAATGTACTTTTTGACACACGTTGAGTGCAAAGCATTAAATATTTTAATTTAATTGTATTCAATTAATAAGTATTACTTCTTACGGTTGAACATGAATATTTCTTTGTATTTGTTGCAGGTACAGTGTGGGCAAAGAAAGGTTATCTGGTGGACAGGGAGACGGGCTGCAAATACGATTGTTTGATATCGGGACCAAGTCGTTACTGCGAAAGCGAATGCAAATCGAAGAACCACGGAGGTGGTTGCGGCTATTGTAGGCGTTTTGCATGCTGGTGCGCAGGTTTGCCCGAAAGTACACCGACTTGGCCCCTTCCTAATAAATCATGCAGCACAAAATATCTTCCTGAATATAGAGAAGATAAAAAAATAGAAAAAACGTCTTTTACTCTTTATCAACTGATATATTGTGAAAATTATTAATTGCAATTAAATAAAATAAAATATAATACTTTCATTTGAAATATCTTTATTATGTGATGTACAGTTTACAGAATACATAAGCATTATGAATTTTTTCGTACGAAATCATTTAATTTTTAATTATAAAAAATTTTTGATAGTATTTCTCTGTTTTTAGAAGTTTTACTTCAAGTCATCTGTTTGTGATTTCTAAATTGGAAGAAACAAAGGTTTAAAAAGGAACAAATGACGGAGAAATTTTGATGTTGTGACTATATTCGTCAAAAAATTTAAAAACAAACATTTCCAACAAATATTTTCACCTAGTTTCTATAAGAATATTTTATGCAACTGAAATACCAAAAATTTTTCGTCTGGACGCGATCAAACTTGGAGAACGAGAATGAAACGGGATTTCGACTTTGTGAAGAAATTATTAACATGGAAGAGATTTTTTGATGTTTTTATATTTTCGATAATAGTTTGCACATAAATGTGCAAAACTATTTAAGTATATATTTAAATTTTTTGTCACTATAAGTTCGAATAGTAATAATTCGAACTTAAATTAACACTCAGAAGCAAAATATTTATATGCTATTAGATTCGTCAGATTATTCTGCATTAGAATATATAAAAAATTTTAGATATACTGTATGTATAAATTTTTAGTTTAGACGCGAAAAATGTCAGATTATATGGGAAAAACGATAGACACGGAATATCGAATTTTTGGTTAATGTTATTTAGGTTCTAAGATGGCGACGTTTCCGGTAATTTCGAAACGGAGGCGTGCGAGTTATCAACGATAGAGGGAACTATTTCGTAATAATGTGACGTGATGCGAAATTTTAATCGTAGGGACGCGCGATGATGTTACGAACGAATATGCAAATTGTAAATTTTAACGTCGTGTCTGTAGTTTGCCATGGAATTATGCAAATGGTCGGTAGTCGTTCGAAATCGACGGTGTTGCGACAAAGGTGTATGTTGAAATAATTGCTGTCTTCGTTCGGATAATTACTTTTCAAAATTGGATATTTGTTTTTTTTGTAATTATATTTTCTTATTTTGGAATTATGGTAATTTATAACTTTAAAGAAAATTTATTTAAAATATATCAAAGACAAGTCTCCAATAAGGAGCACCATTTATTTTGCGTTTAAGACATACACAGTAATGGCGACAGGCCTTCCTTTTTAGCCTACATGCCGCCAAAAGGTAAAAAAGATATATTTTAATAATAATCCAGCCATCGGACGGAAAAATTCACCAAAAAGAAATTTTAAATGTACCGTCGCCAGGGGCAGCTTCAAAATCTACATATTCCAGCGCTTTTTTAGTAGATATAAAGCAGAACCACCCATTGGCCAGATGGATAAGAAGTAAGACGTCTGTGTCACCGATTCCTTTACTTTTAATTGGATGTTTGTGTTTTTTAAAGGACTTTTTTACCTTTTGGCGGCATGTAGCCTAAAAAGGAAGGCCTGTCGCCATTACTGTGTATGTCTTAAACGCAAAATAAATGGTGCTCCTTATTGGACAGACTTGTCTTTGATATATTTTAATAATAATCCAGCCATCGGACGGAAAAATTCACCAAAAAGAATATTTATTTATTTTTTTTTAGTTTCTTTGCTAAGTCTTTGAAAATGAGTTTTGCCGATTTAAGTTCTGTGATGCTTTATGGTCGAGTTGTACCACGCGTCATTTCTATAACTTAATGGAAAACAGATTGTCGGATATGGGTTTGCCTCCCGATATGGATACTACATTTAAATTTGCCGTAAAATTAGGCATACATCAGACCGAGACCGAGACGACTCTAAATGCGCATTGTATTATAGAAAGGATAAAAATGCTGTTAAGACGTAGTAGATGAGGAATGTAGTATACCGCTTACGAAGAAACCTTAAAAAGTAAATTCGGCCACGTTCGTTGGGGTTGCATTTTGTCATTTATTTGACACTACCTTTGTCTCGATTTTACGGCCACCAGTTCGGCAATCGCGGCGCCGGCGACGAATACGGGAACGAACAAAAGAACCGCAACGAACGCCGACGAATCTACAATGTCGAAAAATTCGGGATCGAAAAGGAGGAAAAAGAACTATCGACGTGAGTACATTTTTATTTATATATTTCGCAATTCGCTTTCTCTTTTTTCTCTTTCGCAACGCAGCCGGGCGCAAACAAGATGACGACCGGATGCAGCGACCGAATCGGCGACCGTCACAATCTTGGAACCTAGGGTAACATTAACCGAAATTTTGTTAGGGTTAAGATTTTTTATCATTAACTTCAGTTTCGATATGCTAACGATAAATCGTCCGTTCACAGCGCAGGATAGGATGACAAATTATACATACCAGCAATGTCTTCAAAAATACTTTATTGAAGTTATTGTTAAGGACATAAATCACAAAGCAGTTGATTGCACAGAGAAAAGAACAAGAAGAAAAACGAAACCGAAAGTAACAAAACGGGGATATTAATTTTAAATAACGGGACGAGATCTCGCACTTTTCTCGCAAGCACTATCGTTCAGGAGTTACTAATAAACACGGACTTCTAACAATTTTTACTACTCGAACTTATATATTTCCAAAATCAGAGACATATTATTTATATGTCAATAGATTAGAGAGACTATTCTGCATCACAATGTATAAAAGAATTTTAGATATATGTATAAATTTTTAGTTTAGACGTGACAAATGTCAGATCACATGAAAAAAACAAGTCACGGGATATCGAATTTTTACTATTCAAACTGACACATCTCGAAAACAAAAAACAAAAGTCAGAAACAAATAATTTATATGGCATAGGACTCGTGAGACAATTCTGCACTAGAATACGTGAAACAACTTTAGATATATGTATATAGTAAATGTTTAGTTTAGATGCGACAAAACTCAGATCTTATGGGGAAAAACGATAATCACGGATAATCGCATTCATACTTTTAAAACTGAGGTATCTCGAAAAGTTGAAGTCACAAACAAAAAATTTATATGCCATTAGATTCGTGACACAATTATGCACTAGAATATGTAAAACGATTCTAGATATATAAATAAGTGTTTAGTTTATACGCGACTTTATTCAGATTTTATGGGAACAACTACAGTAACGGATAATCAGATTTTTATTTTTAAAACTGCAATAACTCGAAAAGTTATAGTCAAAAACGAAAAATTCATACGCCATTAGATTCGTGAGATGATTTTGAACTAGAATAAGTGAAAGAATTTTAGATATATTTATAAGCGTTTAATTTAAAGGCGACAATAATCAGATTATATGGTAAAAACGATAGTGACGAATAATCGAATTTTTAACCTTAAAATTGCGATAACTCGAAAAGTTACAATCAGAAGAAAAAAATTCGTATGCCATTAGATTTGTGAGACGATTCTGCACTAGAATAATTTAAAGAATTTTAGATATATTTATAAGCGTTTAAGGTTTCTCTCCTTGAAAATCATGCACTTCGTCTAATTTCGAATCGGACGAACACTTACCACAGAGAAGGCTATTCCATGAGTGTAATCGAATAGAATCGTAAGAAAGGAAACGTGGAGAAATGACGTCGTCCACAATTACCTAACCTTTTCCTATGTAAATAAAGCGTCATAATTGTCTTGATAGATTGATACAGTGTAGAAAATATATCAATACTAGCTTAACCATCGCGCATTGCTGCGATCTCAGAAGAAACGAAATTTGAGCAAACTCGTTATGATAAAATTAAATTTTCATTTTATCATTTTTATTGAAACTTATTATTATTATTCGTTTTCATTGGGAAAACATTTCAAAGTGTTGTTTCAATTCTATTTATTTATTGGANTCTTTCAGGAGAAACTTCAGAGAATGCCAATTTTCTTCTTCTTTATTATCTTTTCTCCTTGAATATTCTAAAAATTTCTGTTTATGAAGTAAATCTGTTAGAAGAAATGTGTTGAATCAGTTACGCTGTTAAATAAGAATTTATAAGAAAATTGCTTGGTGCATTGAAAAAAGAAATCATTTGAAAAACCACCGACGAAATCGTGTTTATAAAACATGTTTTATCTTTCCAACAAGAATTTCATCACAGGAGAATTCTGAAGTCAATCTGCAATTCATTTTGGCAACGATCGAATGATTTTAAAATTTTGTCGGCAGATTTTNTATACGTTTAATTAAGTCGGGGGGTCGGAAATCGCAGTAAAAAACGTAATTTTTTAAAAATATTTAAAAATATACGGCCAGCTAGTATTCACTCTACTTTAAACCCTTCTCCTCATGAGACTTCTATGAGAATGTCCCGGGAAAACCGACACCAGCTGTTCTCAAGGTTATCCAGCTGTAAATACGATGACTCATCGGTGTCAGATTTCACAGTAAGGCCAGACAATGGAAGTTAAACTTTGAAGCTTTCTCTTCAAAATTAACGCATTTCTTTTGTTTATTTTAGTTTTAAGTATTTTTTATCTTTAATTATATTTATATCAAAAATTGCTAGGAACTAAAGCGATTAAGGTAGATCTAGCTGTTCTTTGCATCCATAAACGTTATATGTCAGTGGAACAAATGGAGTGAGCTTTGAGCGTTCCACGATTTTTGGAGACTGTCTATACGCGGGCTTCCTAAACAAGCCTA
>NW_019386253.1:53603-66269 GCF_000671375.1 Centruroides sculpturatus | reverse complement strand
AACGTTACAAATTTCAATAGCGAATTCGCCGATATTCATACAAAAATGTAATATTAATACATCGCCCTAAATTTCTGTCATCCATTTTTATGCAAAATATTACACGCAGATAACGATTACTTTCCAAATAGCTAATTGACAACTAGCTCTTTCAGGTTGAGAATGATGCAAGTTCAAACATGTTAGAACACAAATCTGTGTGTTGTATCGATATAATTATGTCACGATCAACACTAAGTGGCCATTCCAGGAATTAAAGTGACACACCTTGTACAGAAACGTTCGATAATCTGGATTTATTTTTAATAATACGCATCACTCTGGTCCATAGATGCCAAATTAACAGACTTTAAATTCCTACTTTTGGAATAATAGAAATTATTTGTAAAGGTCTAAAATTAAGTTTCAAGACACACGAAATCTTTCAACGTTACGTCATCAGTAGTTACTATATAAATAGGTTCCTTAATTAATGACTACAAGAGCGTTAAAAATTGAAAATGTTTAAATACATCAATTGTATTTTAAAAATATTGTTAATGAATTGTTAATTAAATTTTTAATAAACGGGAAATAAGTAAAGCAATATACGGATTAATTTTAAAAATACAAGTAGAGCAGGAAGTAAAAATTATCACTTCTTCAATGATCCCATCTTTAATCAACTTCTCCTCGAATAACATTCCCTCTGATTGTTCGGGAGTAGCAAAAGTTTCTGCCGATCGTAAAAGTACATTTATATTGTGAAGAGCCAATGATCGTGAGCAAAAACTGCGCACAGACGACAAGTCGAGTCTTTCCCGACGAATATTGGTTCAACCAACTCTATTTTTCCTAGGGAATTGCAGAAAGATTCCAAATGAAAAACACCGCTTTTTACCGAATTTATGTAACCATAGATATGCATTGGTATGTATTTACTGTTAAGAGTTATGGGAAGATCGAGATTAGTTACGAAGCAATCTTTCCTCACAAATATCTCGGTGCTGAAAAATGTAAATGGTTTCTTAGTTTCGGCGGTTACGCGAGGATATTCTTTAACATGTTTAAACTCAAATAAAGGTGCGTAATTTGAATATTTGCTCCTGCATCTGTCGTTTGAGTTTTTGCTCAAATAACTCGGATAATCTGAAAAATTTTTGGTTTCCTTACAGACGAGAATGGATTTTTCTTCTTCTTCGGTAAACAAATTGAGTTTGAATACTTTATTAATTAATTCCTGTTCTCTCATGGCTAAGAATCTGATTTTTTCAAGAAACGGTTGCAATTTTTCTCGGTATTTTTTTTTTTTGACGTTTTCATCTATTAGAACAAATGACGTTCCCATTTCTCGTTTGGTCTTCTGTTTCATCTACTTGTAGACGGCCAGAAATATATCCACTTCGACCATAGTCGTGTATAACGGACGAGACACTAACCTGTCTATTGTCGTAGTTTTACAGGATTTGAAATCATCTGCCTCGAATATCTCTGTCCAATACGTATCGAAAATTTTCCAGCAACGATGTTGTATCTGAGAGAGATTCATTTTGCACGCAAAATCGTGAATTTTGCACACATTTTTTATACTTAACCGCATGTCAAATATAAACTGAATATTTTTGTTATTATGGAAACTTGGATTACATCAGAAAACTTTTGTACAACTAATTTCTTTAATAAGTTCATAATGGAATTAGTCCTTGCAAATAAACTAGTAGGACCAGGTTGCCCAAGTGGTGAATTATGCATACTCCTAGAAAAAAACTATTTTAAAGTAATTCAAGTTAAAAAAGCCACTAATTATATACTTCTCCTTATCTCAACCAATAAAAATACATTAGTAAATAAAAACAATGATCTACTGATGCTAATGCCTTTTTGGGATATGAATACTCTTAATGAAATCTTCAAAATTATTGATTCATTGTGTTATATAATCCCTTATATTATAGTACTAGGTGACTTTAATTCTATAATTGGTGAATTGATGGATTCCAAAAATGAAGGCTCCAATCATTAATTTTTTATAACCAAAAATCGTAAGAATGAAGATTTTGATTATTCTCCGACACAATTCACGGAAACGGTGGACGACATCTACATTCACAGACCGTTAAAATGGAATTTTATAAATTTTGAAAGATTTTCTCTTGTAAATGAAATCATTTATGAAGAAGACGAGTTTAAATCTGAAAATTTATCATCAGAAGACGATGATTCCATCCATGCAGATAGCGAATTAAGAAACAGTAAACATTCCGATGATGTCGTCGATTCAGTTAACGAAATTCAACAAATGAATGTTGAAAGTGAAGTGCCATCAATATCTTCCACGAAAGATGATATTCAGGAAGGAAACTTTGTTAATAATATGAATATGACATCATTACAAGTCATTCAATGCACTAAAAGTGAAGAATCTGAGAAAAATAAGATTACAATTATTCAAAATACACTACTAGCGAAGTAAAATGCTGCATCAAAAAATTCAATACGCAATTAATATACATTTAACAAAATTATTTCGTATGAACTGAATATTCATATTTTATATAATTTCACTACACTAAGAATATTTTTGACCGAATTTTGTGTATTAAATGTACAGTAACTACACATATAACATAAATGTAAAATAAGCATTTGTAGCATGGTGACGTGAAAGAATAATTCGAGTATCGTTTTAGTAATATTTCAATTGTCTCAAAACAATATTATGTCGATGTTCGTATCACTTATGCGGACAACAACAAAAGATGCAATTCACTGAATTAGCCTGTGGTTTTCGACAATGCCTATTTAATATTTAAAAAAAATACAGTTTATTTTTAATGAATATTTACTACGGATGGAAGTTTCATGTACTGTAATTCTTATTCAGACACTTAAGAATAACATAATGGCGTGCTTTCTTCTTTTCTGATAATCCTAAAGTCTTGACAGTCTTATTTGACTCGCACAAAGCAGAAAATGGCATTTTTATATTATTGCCAGAAGCATAATTAGGAATTATAATATAATAATGTTATTATAATTAAATTTAAGAAATAACAAAGTCTTAATTTTTTGTTTTAGTGTACGATGATAAACAGAAACAGAAGCAGGAGTTTCAAGACAACTGAATGCGAAAATATCAAAAATGAAAATGATACATCTTTATCGACACAAAAACGATCGAAGAATACGAAAGAAAAGTGAGGAAATATTTTTAAAATTTTATTAGTTTAGACGAATATAACTATTTTCTCATTTGCTAAATATATACTTTTAATTTTATTTCGACTTTTTTCTTATGTATGAAATTGTTAAATACTTAAATGTTTGCAGTTTTAAAATAATTTATATATTCAGATTGTAAAAATGTAAATACTAAATGGAAATTACTAAAGTCACTTAATTTTCTTAGAAATGACAATTTCTGTCTTTTAATACCAAATTTTATACTCGTTTACGTGATTAAATATTCAATTATATGAAATTTTTTTTCTAATCGAAATAATTGTTAAATTTTATATTTGAAATTTTTTAAATTAATCTTTATACTGTTTGCAAAAAACTACAAACTGCGTGGACATTTTTGGCATTTTCTTCGCAAGTTTTCGTCTGTGGTGTGTCCATGTTTGAAAACAAAAAAGTAGAGTGGTCGATATTTAAGAAGGTATGTAAAGTATTGTGTGAATTTTAATTCTTCACGTCTCGTTGATAAAGGTTGATCGATTTAGCACGTTTATTTCAATCACTTCTTAAACAGGTAAAGGTTAAAAAAATGCCGCTCAATTTAAATTCACACAACCTCATTCTACCAGTGAACAATTCCAACAGAGTCTAATGCTGCGACGCCTTGTCATAAACACTGACCTAAAGGTTAATTCTTTTACAAAATATTGTTAGAGTTTTAGAGTAAAAAATGAAAGCAAAATTACACTTAGAGAAATGCTTCAGCTTTCTACAGCTATCAGTCATACTCACACTAATGCCATTTAGATTACGCAAAAAAGGGTGTTAATATTCGTTTCATTAACCATTTACTTTTTATGTTTTGTATCTATTTGCCCTAGCAATTAGCGGTATCTTTCGGAATTCGACGCAATCGGCAGGCCGATGTTTATCTGTATTTTAAAACGTCGATTAATGCCGCGTAACTCGATGCAAAAACAGCTTTACTTTGAATAATTAAGTGCAATTTACGATAGCTATGGCGATATAACACTCCTGTTACGCCCACAGTATAGTTTAGTTAATTTAGTAACTAACAAAAGTTGTCAAAGCAGAAATTTCCAGTAGTTATTGTTCTTAAATAGGCATTACTGTATTAATAATAGAAAATTTTTTATTAAAATTACAACTAATACCATAGTACGATTATTGCTAAGCTGTAAGAGTTTTCTACTGTATAACTTATGCACCCGATTATCTGCCTGTGTTAGGGTTTTCTTTTATTTAGAATAGTAATAATACATACGTTCGAAAAATTATAATATCGCGGATTGTGCTACATAAAAGTTAAATACACAGCATCTATAGCTGCGCTCGGGATTCTTCGGGATGTATAGTGGTATGCAGACATCAAAATCAAGTGACGTCTGCATACCACTATACATATAATAAGTATATGAATGTGACTGTGTGTCTATAACTAAGCACGTAAACTAGTTTTCTAAAGTAATTCAAAATGTTTACATTATATTTTGATATAACACAAATAGTGATTTAAAAAAAACTTATAAAATAAACCAACGTTGAGAACACTAGGGCAATCCTTCGAAACTAATTTAAGATCTCAGGAGTCCGCGGTACTTTATTTTGGGAAACACAGATCGGTGGATCTATGGTAAATTTTGGCCGAGCATAGGCCGTTAGTTTGTACATCGGATGCAGAGCAATTCTTTGGATGTAATCAAAATGTGTTTATTATTTACAGAGAAATGGATATCAAATAAATTTAAAATATCAACAAATCGTTATATTTTAATTAAAAACAATAATGTTTTTAAAAAAATATCGATATTGTTAATATTCTTTCAGGAAAAACTTCAGAGAATGCCAATTTTCTTCTTCTTTATTATCTTTTCTCCTTGAATATTCTAAAAATTTCTGTTTATGAAGTAAATCTGTTGGAAGAAATGTGTTGAATCAGTTACGCTGTTAAATAAGAATTTATTAGAAAATTGCTTGGTGCATGAAAAAAAGATATCATTTGAAAAACCACCGACGAAATCGTGTTTATAAAACATATTTTATCTTTCCAACAAGAATTTCATTACAGGAGAATTCTGAAGTCAATCTGCAATTCATTTTGGCAACGATCGAATGATTTTAAAAGTTTGTCGGCAGATTTTCTCTAGATTTATATCGATTGTTATAACCATAAAAGCGTAACCGGTGCTTGGCTTATTCTTTAAATCTTACATTAATTCTAAAACAATGGAGTTGATCTGTGTGTTGTTTAAATTTAAGAAAATTAATTTTAAAAATATTTAAAATTATGTACTTGTGATGTTTTGTGTAAAAGAGTTTTTATGCTTTAATTATTTAGGCCTATTTGTTAAAATTATTGTTAAAATTATTTGTTAAAATTAAAACGTATTAAAGCACAAATCGTTAGTATTCGTGTTTTATTCTTCTAATCAATAAAATTCATGTCTTTATGCTGTGTGTCGTTAAATTTATCAAAGACGATATTTGGTTATTTTACATTTACACCACA
This sequence comes from Centruroides sculpturatus, assembly GCF_000671375.1. Taxonomy (NCBI): domain Eukaryota; kingdom Metazoa; phylum Arthropoda; class Arachnida; order Scorpiones; family Buthidae; genus Centruroides; species Centruroides sculpturatus. The sequence goes on along the minus strand of NW_019386253.1, from coordinate 60,580 downwards.
AAATATAAAGTTAAGTACACATTCTCAAATATATAAAAGTGTTAAAGTAGAATAAAGGAAGTAAGAAAGCTTTTTGGTAGGAGGAAAGTGAGATGTAATAGTTTTCGTTTATCCAGCTATATAAAGCGTAAAACATATAACTGTTTAAAATATTTTATAATACCTTAGTGTAACAAGCCAGAAATTAAAGAATACATCGAAAATATTATCTAGAACGTCAGTTAGAAAGAAAAATATACGACATCAACAGGAGACCGTCAACTGGTCGACAAAATAAGAGATTAATAGTCGGTAAAATAAAAATTTTTATAGTTTCCTCCATTAAAATCACCATTTTTTTCTATTAATTCAACAATATTCAAATAATATTTATTAAAAAACGAATTAAACGAGTTAAAAGAACGATTTTGTAATTAACAAACATTTATGCACATTACGTTATTTATTTATTTTTACAAATGTGTAGGAAAGTCCATAAGGACGATTGCTATCTATCCCCCAAAATTAACAATTATACGTAAAAATAAAGACAACAGTTATATAAAATTAAAGATATTACTGTGAGGCTCTGGACAGGTCTGAACCCTCACTAAAATTTGCATTAAAATAATTGATTTAGAAAAAAATATATAGTAGTTAGAAATACATTTTTTATATGAAAACGCCACGCGAATCTTTTAAACAATAGAACAATGTAAGTCCGTCGACCATTTCCGATTGGAGATCGAATTAAACTTCGATTTTGACCTTTCCCGCGCCCCCGAAAGGTTTCGAATTGTCATCAGGTGACGAGGAAAGACCAATCGGAATGGAGAATCTGAGAAAAAAACAGATAAAACCCCGGGAATCCAAAAACGCGACGGCTTTTTCTCCCGAAAGTTCCAAATGATAAATCTATTGTAGTGTGTTTTGTCTCGCACCCATCTTCGTCTCCATCTCCCGACCTCCGATCGACATCTTTCCGTCAACGGAGGTCGACAGCATCGTTTGGAGTCATCGAGACGTCGATGAAATGGGTCCTTCACGAACCAAGGACACTCCTTCAAAATGGGGCTATCGTGTAAACGAGAGGAAGACCCAAAGGCTGCAACCGCCGCAGAACTTTCAAGATCGCGGACAACTTGTAAGCTTCTTTCATGTTTAATAAACGGTTGTGTTGTTTGTAGACGAAGCATCTATCTCTGACTCAACTGCTTCCACATGTCGTTGATTGTTACCGCTCGGCAATTTAAACGGCAAGGGAGACGATGACGATATATATCACATATTATCGTTCATCGATTTTCTGAAATTTCTTTCCTCCCCTCGGCCCTCACATTACGTTTTACATTAAAACTAAAAAGTATAAAAGTTATTTACAATAATTTGTTTTCGAAGAATCGGTTTTCTTTTTCCTTCTGACGTCCAATAATTAATGCCAAATTATTTAACCCTGTATGTTAATGAGTAAATGACAGATGGATGCCTCGTCTAACATAATACAGTTCCATTAACCTGAAGACATAAGAATGTTAGAAGTATTTATTTTTCAGATATTTGTCNACCGAAAAATAAATAAGTTTAGTGTATTATTGAAATAGGATGCAAGTTATTTATTTAGTACTAAATAAATTTTACGCCAATTAATTAAAAATATTTTGGTATTTGAATGTTGTTCCTAACAGAAATCAGAATCACTTTCTAGTTTCCACGTTTTCATTAATCATACAATACAAATTTTAATACGTTAATTTGCAATAAAATTGCTGAATATGGATTTAACATTTTTTTAAGTTAATTCGAAATTTAGAAATATTTATTTTTCGTTATTTTACAGAATTTCGATGAGCATAATAATGAAGATTTTGATTATTCTCCGGAACAATTCACGGAAACAGTGGACGACATCTACATTCACAGACCGTTAAAATGGGCTTTTATAAATTTAGAAAGATTTTCTCTTGTAAGTGAAATCATTTATGAAGAAGACGAGTTTGAATACGAAAATGCTTCATCAGAAGACGATGATTCCATCCACACAGATAGCGAATTAAGAAACAGTGAACATTCTGATGATGTCGTCGACTCCATTAACGAAATTCAACAAATGAATGTTGAAAGTGAAGTGTCATCAATATCTTCCACGAAAGATGACGTTGAGGAAGAAAACTTTGTTAATAATATGAATACGACATCACTACAAGTCATTCAATCCACTAAAAGTGAAGAATCTGAGAAAGGTAAGATTACAATTATTCAAAATACACTACTAGCCAAGTAAAATGCAGCATGAAAAAATTTAATACACAATTATTAATTTTTAAAGTTTATTTACAGTTTTAAAGTTATATTTTACAAAATTATTTCGTATGATTTCAATATTTATATTTTATATAATTTCACTACACTAAGAATATTGTTGATCGAATTTTGTGTATTAGATGTACAGTAACTACACGTATAACATAAATGTAAAATAAGCATTTGTAGCGGCGTGACATGAAAGAATAATTCGAATATTGTTTTAGTAATATTTTAATTATCTCGAAACAATAATGTGTCGATGTTCGTGTCATTAATGCGGACAACAACAAAAGATGCAATTCACTGAATTAGCTTGTGGTTTTCGACATTGCCTATTTAATATTCAAAAATACAATTCATTTTTGAATGAATATTTACTACGGATGGAGGTTTCACGTAATTCTTATTCAGACACTTAAGAAAGACATAATGGCGTGGTTTCTTCTTTTCTGCTAATCCTAAAGTCTTGAGAGTCTTATTTGACTCGTACAAAGCAGAAAATGGCTTTTTTGTATTATTGCCAAGAGCATAATTAGGAATTAAAATATACTGTTGTTATTATAATTAAATTTAAAAATAACGAAGTGAATTTTTTTTGTTTCAGTGTATGATGATAAACAGAAACAAAAGCAGGAGTTTCAAGATGTAACTGAATGCGAAGATAGCAAAAATGAGGATGATAGATCTTTATCCGACACGGAAACGATCGAAGAATACGAAAGAAAAGTGAGAAAATATTTTCTACATTTCATTAGTTTAGACGAATAAAACTATTTTCATCTTTTGCTAAATATATACTTTTAATTATATTCTGACTTTTTTCTCCATGTCTGAAATTCTTAAATACTTAAATGTATGCAGTTTTAAAATAATTTTTATATTCACATTGTAAAAATTTAAATACTAAATGGAAATCATTAAAGTCACTTAATTTCCTTACAAATGACAATTTCTGTCTTCCAACACCAAATTTTATACTCGTTTACGTGTTTAAATATCCAATTATATGAAATTGTTTATCTAATCGAAATAATTGTAAAATTTTATATTTGAAATTTTTTAAATTAATCTTTATACTGTTTGCAGAAAACTACAAACTGCATGGACATTTTTTGGTATTTTCTTCGCAAGTTTCCATCTGTGGTGTGTCCATGTTTGAAAAGAAGAAAGTAGAGTGGTCCATATTTAATAAGGTATGTAAAGTATTATGTGAATTATAATTCTTCACGTCTCGTTTATAAAGGTTGATCGATTTAGCACGTTTATGTCAATCACTTCTTAAACAGGTAAAGGTTCACATAAAATGCCACTCAATTTAAATTCACACGACGTCATTCTACTAGTGAACAATTCCAACAGAGTCTAATGCTGCGACGCCTTGTCATAAACACTGGAAGGTCAATTCTTTTACAAAATATTGTTGCAGTTTTAGAGTAAAAAATGGACGGCAGAATTACACTTAGAAAAATTCTTCAGTTTTCTACAGTTATCGCTCATCCTCACACTAATGCCATTTAGATTACGCAAAAAAGGGTGTTAATATTTGTTTCATTAACCATTTACTTTTCATATTCTGTATCTATTTGCCCTAGCAATTAGCGGTAACTTTCGGAATTCGATGCAATCGACACGCCGATGTTTATCTGTATTTTAAAACTTCGATTAATGCCGCGTAACTCGAGGCAAAAACAGCTTTATTCTGAATAATTAAGTGCAATTTACGATCTCGAAGTAATGGAGATTTTGTAGTGAACGCAGTTACAGATTATTAACCGTAATATTTTCTTTGCTAACACGGTAGTTTCGTCTCTGGAAAGAAGCTGTGGCGATACAACAATTCTGTTACGCCCACAGTCTAGTTTAGTTGATTTAGTAAATAACAAAAGTTGCCAAAGCAGAAGTCTCCAGTAGTTATTGTTCTTAAATAGGCATTACTGTATTAATAATGGAAAATTTCCTATTGAAATTACAACTAATACCATAGTACAGTTATTGCTAAGCTGTAAGAGTTTTCTACTGTATAATCTATGCAGAAGATTACCTGAGTTATGAGGGTTTTCTTTTAATTAGAATACTGATCATACATACGTTTGAAAAAATTATAATATCGTGAATTGTGCTACATAAAAGTTAAATACACAGCATCTATGGCTGCGCTCTGGATTCCAATCAATCAATTCCATCAAAATCAAATGACATCTGCATACCACAATACATATAATAAGTATGAATGTGACTGTGTGTCTATAACTAAGCACGTAAACTAGTTTTCTAAAGTAATTCAAAATGTTTATATTATATTTTGATATAACACAAATAGTGATTTTAAAAAAACTTATAAAATAAACCAACATTGCGAACACTAGGGTAATCCTTCGAAACTAATTTAAGTTCCCAGGAGCCGCGGTACTCCAGTTTGATAAAACACAGATCGGTGTTTCTACGGTAAATTTTGGCCGAGCATAGGCCGTTAGTTCGTACATCGGATGCAGAACAATTATTTGCATGTAATCAAAATGTGTTTATTATTTACAGAAAAATGGTTATTGAATAGATTAAAAATATCAACAAATCTTTACATTTTAATTAAAAGTAATAATGTTTTTAAGAAAACATTGATAATATTAATATTCTTTCAGGAGAAACTTCAGAGAATGCCAATTTTCTTCTTCTTTATTATCTTTTCTCCTTGAATATTCGAAAAATTTCTGTTTATGAAGTAAATCTGTTAGAAGAAATTTGTTGAATCAGTTACGCCGTTAAATAAGAATTTATTAGAAAGTTGCTTGGTGCATTGAAAAAAAAGAAATCATTTGAAAAACCACCGACGAAATCGTGTTTATAAAACATATTTTATCTTTCCAACAAAATTTCGTCACGGGAAAATTCTAAAGTTTATGTAAATCTGGACGCAATCTGCAATTTATTTTGGCAACGATCGAATGCTTTTAAAATTTTGTCGGTAGATTTTCTATAGATTTATATCGATTGTTATAACCATAAAAGCGTAACCGGTGCTTGGCTTATTCTTTGAAATCTCTTGACAACTTTGTTGCATTTATTCTAAAACAATGGAGTTGATCTGTGTGTTGTTTCAATTTAAGAAAATTAATTTAAAAAATGTTTAAAACTGTGATGTTTTGTGTAAAAGAGTCTTTGTGCTTTAATTATTTAGGCCTATTTGTTAAATTTATTGAACGTATTAAAGCACAAATCGTCAGTATTCATGTTTTATTCTTTCTAATCAATAAAATTTATATGTCTTCATGCTGTGTGTCGTTAAATTTGTCAAAGACAATATTTGGTTATTTTACATTTACACCACAAATATATAAAAGTGTTAAAGTAAAATGAAGGAGGCAAGAAAGCTTTTTGGTAGGAGAGAATTGAGATGTAATAGTTTCGTTTATCCAGCTGTATAAAGCATACAACATATAACTGTTTAAAATATTTGATAATACCTTAGTGTAACAAGCCAGAAATTAAATAACACATCGAAAATATTATTAAGAACGTCAGTTAGAAAGGAAAATATACGACATCAATAGGAGACCGTTAACTGGGCGACAAAATAAAAATTTTTTATTGTTTCCTCCATTAAAATCACCATTATTTTCTATTAATTCAAGAAAAATTTAATATGTACAGTATTAAAAAAACGAATTGAACGAATTAAAAGAACGATTTTGTATTAACAAACATTTATGCACATTACATTATTTATTTATTTATTTTTAGAAGTGAGTAGGAAAGTCCAAAAGAACGATTGCTATCGATCCCCTAAAATTAACAAATATACGTAAAAAGAAAGACAACAGTTATATAAAATTAAAGATATTACACTATACGTTAAAACGAAAAAGTATAAAAGTTCTTCAAAAGAATTTCTTTTCGAAGAATCGGTTTTATTTGATGTGCATTGGTAACCCCTTCTGACGTCCAATAATTAATGCCAAATTATTTAACCTAAGCAAACAAGCCAATGACAAAAGTTGTTTTATATAAACCGAAGTATGCCATTGGCTTGATTAGTTGCTTGTCCTCTAGACCCGTCTGTAATTTAACGTGAAAATTACAATCTACGTAAACAGGAAATTTATTTTTCTATTATTATAAATTATAAATTTTATTGTGTTCGAGATAATTTGAAAATATTATATTAATAATAATTTCAAATTAATGATTGTTTACTCTTTAAAAGCTCTATTTACTCAAATCTGCAATTTAAAACACAAAAAAGGTCCTCGAAAAGTTCGAGAGGAGGAAAGATTTACGATGTTTCCGAACCTACGAATTTTTTAAGGCAAAATTTTCCAATGCAAAAGAGGTATTTTTTAATGAAAATGTCTTTTACTTCTAAATCAACTATTTACTTTTACTTTCTTTGCCGTTATGTATATGTTACAGTCAAAACCCGTTTTTAGTTAGAACGCGTTTTAACTAGTTGAAACTAGTTTATACTGAATGTCTTTGTTAAAACCCGTTTTTTCTAGTTGAAACTAGTTTTAACTTCATTTCATTTTTGACTAGCAGTAAATTCTAGTTTTAACTAGACAAAACCGGTTTTGTCTAGTTAATTTACTGCTGTACATGTTTTGACTTTAGATAAAACTAGTTTTAACTTTTAACATTAGTTAAAACTAATTTTAGCTACATAAATATGTTTGGGGGAAATAAAGTTATGTATAGTGATT
>NW_019386253.1:23226-52896 GCF_000671375.1 Centruroides sculpturatus | reverse complement strand
TAAAATGAAGGAGGCAAGAAAGCTTTTTGGTAGGAGAGAATTGAGATGTAATAGTTTCGTTTATCCAGCTGTATAAAGCATACAACATATAACTGTTTAAAATATTTGATAATACCTTAGTGTAACAAGCCAGAAATTAAATAACACATCGAAAATATTATTAAGAACGTCAGTTAGAAAGGAAAATATACGACATCAATAGGAGACCGTTAACTGGGCGACAAAATAAAATTTTTTTATTGTTTCCTCCATTAAAATCACCATTATTTTCTATTAATTCAAGAAAAATTTAATATGTACAGTATTAAAAAAACGAATTGAACGAATTAAAAGAACGATTTTGTATTAACAAACATTTATGCACATTACATTATTTATTTATTTATTTTTAGAAGTGAGTAGGAAAGTCCAAAAGAACGATTGCTATCGATCCCCTAAAATTAACAAATATACGTAAAAAGAAAGACAACAGTTATATAAAATTAAAGATATTACACTATACGTTAAAACGAAAAAGTATAAAAGTTCTTCAAAAGAATTTCTTTTCGAAGAATCGGTTTTATTTGATGTGCATTGGTAACCCCTTCTGACCTCCAATAATTAATGCCAAATTATTTAACCTAAGCAAACAAGCCAATGACAAAAGTTGTTTTATATAAACCGAAGTATGCCATTGGCTTGATTAGTTGCTTGTCCTCTAGACCCGTCTGTAATTTAACGTGAAAATTACAATCTACGTAAACAGGAAATTTATTTTTCTATTATTATAAATTATAAATTTTATTGTGTTCGAGATAATTTGAAAATATTATATTAATAATAATTTCAAATTAATGATTGTTTACTCTTTAAAAGCTCTATTTACTCAAATCTGCAATTTAAAACACAAAAAAGGTCCTCGAAAAGTTCGAGAGGAGGAAAGATTTACGATGTTTCCGAACCTACGAATTTTTTAAGGCAAAATTTTCCAATGCAAAAGAGGTATTTTTTAATGAAAATGTCTTTTACTTCTAAATTAACTATTTACTTTTACTTTCTTTGCCGTTATGTATATATAACAATGGAAAGTGTTGGAATGGAAGACAGAAGAGGGCCATGTTTCATATCTTCAGAAGGGTCGAACATAAAGATTTTGCCCGTTATTAACATTTTAAATTTTTCATAAAACTCGTTCCTAGCCTCAAAATTAAGTTCTTTTTAATTTTATAGTAATGAAAAATATAAAGTTATTTTATAACAACACCTCATAACAGATGACGCTACATACAATTTCCTTTTCAATATATATCATACTGAATTCGACTAAACTTCAGCCAATAGAATCTGTAATTTATATTTACGTAATATATATGGCGTCCAAGAATTTATATTTAAATATGCTTAAGTTAAATTAAATAACTAAAATTTATTAATATATTATATGTTATAATATTAATATTTATTAATACTATAAAGGCAGATAATTAAAACTAAAAGTAAGGGGGCTATTAAACCCCTTTTCTCTTCCTTGTTTGACTTGCATAATTCATTTCCTTTTTTCCAGGGCTGTGGAGTCGCGTAAAAATCTAGCGACTCCGACTCCGACTTTTCCTTACCATCCGACTCCGACTCCGACTCCGTTTCATATACATAACAAGTTGGTAAGTAAAAGTCGGAGTCGGAGTCGGCGGATTTTCTGACGACTCCGACTCCGACTTTTACTTTTTTGCTTTTTTCTATTGTGAACGTCATTTATACACTGGTGTGCAAAGCTTAAGCAACAATGTTATTTTTAAGCAGACAGCCATGAAATTGTAGAAAAGGGCTTGCAGCGATCAGTACAACAAACACCCAATTCAGTAGAAATATGATTAATATTCAGGAATAAGACATGACAGGCGAGGGCACGCAGAACGCAAGCAGTCAGAGCACACAGTGCAAGACTACAATAAGGAGGTTTTGATTCCATACTGCATGCTTTCTATTCATTTTTGTGCTGGTATGCTGTCTTCGTATTTTAAGTACAAAATACTGCCTCTGTTTTCTGACTTTCATGTCTTCCGGGTGATTTTTTGCTAAGTTACGAACAAAAAAAAATTGTTGCTCATGTTTTGCACACAAGTATAAATAGCCCCTAATAATTACATTTAAAAATTATAAAATAATAATTAAAACTGCCCTTTACTCCGAAACTAAAAGTGAAGTAAAAATTCAAAAGAAAATCATCCAATCAATTGAAATATAGTATTGTGGGACGTTTGGAAAACGTACTTGTNACATACCATATCATATGCCGATAACATTGTGCTGGTAGCTCCTACGGCAGCTGCGCTCCGTAAAAAGATTTAACATATTTGTGAGTACTTAGAAAAGTTAAGAGTTACAATAAATCCAAAAAAATCATCAATAATGATATTCAGAAATGGCAGTAATATATCCAAAAAGCACATGTCTTTTTTTATCAATAAAGAAGAAGTGAAGATAGTTAAGGAAATAAAATTTTTAGGAATAACATTTACACCAAACCTTTCGTTTGAGAAACATTATAAAAATTCACTAAATAAAGCAATAATTGTAATAAATAACCTAATTGGTCTATTCTGTAAGACAAAACTAAAGAACTTGGGAACACACTTTCGACTTTTTAATTCACTTGTAATGAATTCAATGGGCTATGCGGCCCCAGTTTGGAGTATGGATAAATTTAATGATTTCGAAAAAATACAGAATATATTTATACGCAATATATTCCAGTTAGAATTTTATATCTCGGGCAGTGCCTTACGAATAGAAACAAATAGATTCAGACTAAATACTATATTAATAAAAAGATATTTAATGTTTCTACAAAAAATTATAAAGGCAGAAGACATAACAACAAAATTGCTGTTTTCACTATATCGCAAATCAAAGGAAACGGACTTAAGATGAAGTTGGATAATACAGTTATCAAAGATAGTAAATAAATATGGATTCTCTATTAAATTGTTTCTGGATCATACACACAATATGGAGCAGTACAGTAAAGAAATAATATACAGAGCTATGGAATTATTCATTGTTCAAGACATTGAAGACATACGAAAACGGGAAAATACAAGCTGGTATGCAACAATTTTAAATTACCCAGTAAATAATAACTATATATTGACAAATCTAGCCTTTAACATCAAAAAGTTTTTTATACAGATTAGGCTAAATAAACAGGGAATAATTATAAATGATAAATATATAGACTATACTCAATCTAAATGTTTAAATTGCAGCAAAATATTATATAGAGTTCATATTATATGTGAATGCTGTAACGAAAAAGATAAACTACAAAGGCTCCAGATGAGACCGTTGGCTAACTGTAATAGTGAGATGAAAATGTTTAAGACTTTTGACAGAGCTAATACTAACACAATTTATATGTTATATAACTATGTTAAACAATTTATTAAATAATAACTGTGAGAAAATATTAATGTATATTATACATCAGAAAATAGAATATATCATTGTTAATAAAACGAGAACATATGAGATGTTAAATTAGTACGCGTTTAAATAAAACGCCCTGTAACAGGCGATAGCCTTTTACGGCAAATAAAGACTTATTATTATTATATTATAAGGTTCAGATTTGAAACCTTTTTTCAAGTTTTAAATTTCAAACGTTGTTTTTAGTTTTAAATTTTAAGCGTTTTATCAAGGTTCAAATTTTAAGCGTTATTTTAAGGTTCAAATTGTAAACCTTTTTTCAAGTTTTAAATTTCAAACTTTTTTTTTTGTTTTAAATTTTAAGCGTTTTTTTAAGGTTCAAATTTTAAAATTTTTTTTAAGTTTTAAATTTCAAACGTTTATTATAGTTTTAAATTCTAAGCGTTTTTTCAAGTTTTAAATTTCAGGCTTTTTTTTAAGGTTCAAATTTTAAACCTTTTTATCAAGTTTTAAATTTTAAATTTTTATTTGAAGTTTCAAATTTTAAACCTATTTTTAAAAACCAAATTTTAAACCTGTTTTCAAGTTTTAAATTTCAAATTTTTTTTTAGTTTTAAATTTTAGGCTTTTTTCAAGGTTCAAATTTTAAACTTTTTTTCAAATTTTAAATTTAAAACTTTTTTATAGTATTAAATTTTAGGCTTATTTTTAAGGTTCAAATTTAAAACCTTTTTTTAAGTTTCAAATTTTAAACTTTTTCTCAAGTTTTAAATTTCAAACTTTTTTATTAGTTTTAAATTTTAGGCTTTTTTTTAAAGTTCAAATTTTAAACTTTTTTATAAGTTTTAAATTTCAAACGTTATTTTTAGTTTTAAATTCTAACCGTTTTTTTAAGGTCCAAATTTATAACTTTTTTTCAAGTTATACTTTTCAAACGTTTTTTGTTTTAGTTTTAAATTTTAGGCTTATTTTTAAGTTTCAAATTTTAAACTTTTATTTAAGGTCCAAATTTTAAATTTTTAAGTTTTAAATCTCAAACTGTTTTTTTAGTTCCGAATTTTAGGCTACTTTTTAAAATTCGAATTTTAAACCTTTTTTTCAAGTTTTAAATTTGAAACGCTTTATTTAGTTCTAAATTTTAGGCTTTTTTTTAAGGTTTAAATTTTAAACCTATTTACAAGTTTTAAATTTGAAACGTTTTATTTAGTTTTAAATTTTAGGCTTTTTTTAAGGTTCAAATTTTAAACCTTTTTTTATGAACCAATGTGTTAGAACCGAGCTCAACCCAGTATGAAAAAATATAAGAGAAAGTACAAAATGGATGTAAGTAAATAATATAGTACTTACAAGAGCCAACAAATCGAAGGGCTTGGTAGTCATGAAAAGATCTAGATATAACGAGCTGTTATTAAAATTTGTAAAAAAAAAAAAAAAAACACAACGCAAGTCTGTGCTCTTGTTCATGTGCAATGACTTGTTTAATGCAAGACTGTGCACAATGCACTGTGTCACGTGCATTGGAGCTGTTACAGATAAGAGTCAACCGTTTTTATAACACAACCATTGCAAAGGAACACGGAATGAAGAAAATGGTAGTTTTCTCCTCATCAGTTCTTAGACTGTTCGGTGTTGCCAAGACACATAAACCGGAATAAAGCATAAGACCAGTGGTTAATAAATGCTACTCACCTATAATAATACTAGAACGATTACTCAAAGGCTTTATTAACACGCACATGCCTACACACGAATATTGCATAAAAAGCCGCTAGAATTGCTCCAGAAAATGAAAAATATGAAATTAAAAAGAGGAGGTTACATGACGGTGCTAGATTACATGGCTTTATACCTCTCAATCAAACTAGATCCATGTTTTTGCCATCTGAGAGACTTCTTAATAAGCAGGATCAGAAATGCAGAAATGATAAGAAAATAGATACTAGAACTGACGCAACTAACCACATATTCATCGATCTTTAATTATTTTTTAAAAAAATAACATACGCTCAACATAGAGGAGTGAATTTGGGAAATCCCGTATCAGGTGCATTATGCCAGATGGTATTAAGGACATTAGAGAACTCTATCATACCGAAATACGCAGTACGCTATAATATACGCACGTTGTGTTGATAACTACTTGTTTATCTAGAAAGAAAAACCAGACATACAGCAATTTATAAGAGCTATGAAATTCAACAACTTCGGCCTAGAAATTGAGCTAGAACCAGAGAATGATAAAACTGTACATTTACTAGATATATCAATTGGAGTAAAGAGAGGAGGAAATCGCTACAAAAGTTTACAGAAAGACAACATACAAGTATAACCGTTAATACCATGGACTTCACACACCCCAGCAACTTATAAACTGGCTGCATTCAGCTTATAAAAAGAGCTTACACGCACTGCAGCAAAGTGCAGGACAGAATTAAAGAATTACAGCATATAATGGCAATTCGGAGTCAACCTGAATGCAATAACCAACAAATAAAAAAATGGACAGTAGATAAGTTAATGAACAGGAAAAAATAGAAGATTACACAGTGATGGAATAAAGATAATTTTCAAAAGGAATCCAGCGGTATATCAGATTTTACGTACGGACAAGGAAGTCATAGACAAGAGCTTTATTCCAAGAGTATACAGAATTCCCGTACAAAATAAAAGGCGGCATAAAATACTTTACTACATCGGAACCACAAAAAGCTCATTAAAATGAAAACTTCAATTTACTATCAAAATGTAGTTTTCTCTTTACACGTCGTTACAATAAAACTTAGCAATTGTATTCTTATCAATTGTTATTAAAGTATTATTTAGTTCCAGCTGTTCACATTATGGATTCAGAGACAATCGAACTCGTACCATCAGACGGGGATAAAATACTTATTTCTTCATCCACTTTTAATAAAATTCGCAACGAGCAGCTGGAATCTATAATGGAACGTGGAAAAAATTCGAGGATTCTGAAATTGCCATACCCCACAGTAGTTGTGGCTCGGATGGTTAAGTGAGATAATCTTAATATATTGTATCTTAAAATATAAAAGTAGAAATATTTGCATTCTCATAAATACATTTTGTACTTATCTTGCAGCTATCTGAGTACAGACGACCCTCAGTTGAAATCTTTGGACAGTGGTTTCCAGTTGTATGACTTGAGCAAAAAATATTCAATTAAAATTTTAAACAGGAAATGCGAAAAGTTCATTATCGATCGGTTAAGTATGAAAAATGTGTGCGNCTTATCTTGCAGCTATCTGAGTACAGATGACCCTCAGTTAAAATCTTTGGACAGCGGTTTCCAGTTGTATGACTTGAGCAAAAAATATTCAATTAAAATTTTAAACAGGAAATGCGAAAAGTTCATTATCGATCGGTTAAGTATGAAAAATGTGTGCGCAATTCACGATTTCGCGTGCAAAATGAATCTTTCCCAGATACAACATCGTTGCAGAAAAATTTTCGATACGTATTGGACAGAGATATTCGAGGGAGATGATTTCAAATCCTGTGAAACTACGACAATAGACAGGTTAGTGTCTCGTCCGTTATACACAAGTATGGACGAAGTGGATATATTTCTGGCCGTCTACAAGTGGATGAAAGAGAAGTGCAAACGAGAAATGGGAACGTCATTTGTTCAAATAAATGAAAACGCCAAGAAACAAAAATATCGAGAAGAATTGCAACCGTTTCTTGAAAAAATCAGATTCTTAGCCATGAGCAAACAGGAATTAATTAATAAAGTATTCAAACTTAATTTGTTTACCGAAGAAGAAGAAAAATCCATTCTCGTCTGTAAGGAAACCAAAAATTTTTCAGATTATCCGAGTTATTTGAGCAAAAACTCAAACGACAGATGCAGGAGCAAATATTCAAATTACGCACTACTATTTGAGTTTAAACATATTAAAGAATCTCCTCGCGTAACCGCCGAATCTAAGAAACCATTTACGTATTTCACCACCGAGATATTTGTGAGGGAAGATTGTTTCGTCACTAATCTCAATCTTCCCATTACTCTTAACAGTAAATACATACCTATGCATATCTATGGTTATATAAATTCGGTAGAAAGCGGTGTTTTTCATTTGGAATCTTTCTGCAATTCCCTAGGAAAAGTAGAGTTGGTTGAACCAATATTCTTTGGGAAGAGTTCGACTTGTCGTCTGTGCGCAGTTTTTGCTCACGATCATTGGCTCCTTCACAACATAAATTTACCTTTACGATCGGCAGAAACTTTTGCTACTCCCGAACAATCGGAGGGGGTGTTATTCGAGGAGAAGTTGATTAAAGATGGGATCATTGAAGAAGAAAGTGATAATTTTTACTTCCTGCTCTACTTGTATTTTTGAAATTAATCCGTATATTGCTTCACTTATTTCCCGTTTATTAAAAATTTAATTAACAATTCATAAACAATATTTTTAAAATACAATTGATGTATTTAAACATTTTCAATTTTTAACGCTCTTGTAGTCATTAATTAAGGGGCCTATTTATATAGTAACTACTGATGACGTAACGTTGAAGGATTTCGTGTGTCTTGAAACTTAATTTTAGACCTTTACAAATAATTTCTATTATTCAAAAGTAGGAATTTAAAGTCTGTTAATTTGGCATCTATGGACCAGAGTGATGCGTATTATTAAAAATAAATCCAGATTATCGAACGTTTCTGTATAAGGTGTGTCATTTTAATTCCTGGAATGGTCACTTAGTGTTGATCGTGACATAATTATATCGATACAACACACAGATTTGTGTTCTAACATGTTTGAACTTGCATCATTCTCAACCTGAAAGAGCTAGTTGTCAATTAGCTATTGGGAAGGTAATCGTTATCTGCGTGTAATATTTTGCATAAAAATGGATGACAGAAATTTAGGGCGATGTATTAATATTACATTTTTGTATGAATATCGGCGAATTCGCTATTGAAATTTGTAACGTTCCTTCTTTATGTAGCCCGGGGTCACTAACGGGACGTTCATTTAAATACCAAAAAAAATTTTGGTTAATCGATCTGGTGTATTCCTTCCTCTTCTACTGGCGCCGTTATTGACCATGGCAGGAGGACTAATTGGCACGGTAATAGTAAAAAGAATCTAATGGCGAAGAAACAGTTNTATCTGCGTGTAATATTTTGCATAAAAATGGATGACAGAAATTTAGGGCGATGTATTAATATTACATTTTTGTATGAATATCGGCGAATTCGCTATTGAAATTTGTAACGTTTCTTCTTTATGCGGCCCGGGATCACTAACGTTCCTTTAAATACAAAATAAACTTTTGGTTAATCGATCTGGTGTATTCCTTTTTCTTCTACTGGCGCCGTTATTGACCATGGCAGGAGGAGTAATTGGCACTTTAATAGGAAAAAGAATCTAATGGCGAAGAAACAGTTCGGGCGCCGAAAGATCCTATCAGAGTATCTGTCGTACCANCTTATTAAATTTATATATATAAATTTTCTAGAATATTTAAACTAAAAGTATTTAATTAACAAAAGTTGTCTTACTGGAGACAATGACTAAGCAAAACTACAGGAAAAGCTTATTTGTGTAAATAACCATCTGTTTACAATGTTCGAACTCGAGAAATAGACTCTTCCACTTTTAGGGTTAGAAGGGTTTAAGTAGCTTAAGATTTCCCTTCTCTTGGTGAAATTATTTTCGGTCTTTAAAGTTTGAATTAATAAGCTGTGTTCACTTTTTGATATACAGACGATTCACCTTCTGTGAGTCGCATGGGTCTGACAGACCCGACGCGATTTTTAGTCAAAATTTTTTAATATTAAATATTTTTTGAAAAATTTGAAAAAATTAATATTCCTCAAACTTTTTAACCAGATTAACATGCTGTTAAAATTTTTTGCATAGCAACGCTCATTTTTTAGAAAAAAAATGCTTCACGAGTCGCATGGGTATGACAGACCCATGCGACTCACGGAGGGGGTAAAAAAACGTCAATTAATTTGTCGCCGTTGCCGATAGCGAGTGTCGCAATAACTTTATCGCGCTGAAGTTGTCGCGCGGTGTCTATTATACTTTATAATATCGTTATTTATTTATATATTTATATTTTTGTTTTTTTTTTTTTAATATTGTTTTCAAAATTAATGTCTAATTAACTTTTAATCATTTTAATTATTATTCTATTTTTATCATATAATTTTTATATATTACTTATGATGATTCTTCGTATATTAGACGATGCAAGTTGGCATTTTTTTACATTTACTAACCAATGGGAAACTTGTGAAAACAGTCTAGCTATAAATTGCCGGGAAATATCTCCCCCCTTTCGGCAATGATCTTGGAAATCAAATGTAAACAATCGCTATAAATTCGCTTGTTTTATTCGCGTTTTGAGCTATAAATTGTTAATTAAATATTGTTTCACAATGTATATACGAGTAAGCATGTTCTCAAAACTGTCTAGCAATAAATATTCCCGGGAAACTCCAACTCTCTATAGTAAGTCTATGGAAGATGTTATTGCTGTTAATTGGCTTTAAAATTTTTGTTTCTACGCCTATTACACTGTAATTGGTAATTTATATTATGACTGATTTAAGTTCAACGAATGAGAGGTTTCTTCAGAACCATCTGGTCTGGATTTTCCCGCGAAGAACCAATCAACGTGATTAAAGTCAGAATGTAAGCAAACCTTACAAATAGCTATCTTCTTCATTTTAGAGCCGTAATTCTGGTAATTTTACTCCTGAATGTTCCTGACAAAACAAACATTTGTTTAAATAACGTCAATTAAAATGAAAAGTAGCGAAATTAGAGCTGAAAACGATGAAAATGGCGATTAACTAACTTTTATTTACATTCTGACATTGATTTAAGTGAAAGGCTAATTCTTATCGCAGTCAATTTCCCACAAGACAATTCTGAGAAGATGCTTACTCGATCAAACGAAATAAAAGAACTATATGTTAGCTAATTAGCCCCTAAACATTATGAGAGCTAATTAGATATAAAGTGAAAAATTACAACTATGCGACAATCATATCGCATAGCTATCATTATTGTAAAATCAAATAATCTAAATTAATCTGATAAAAATACTTTAAATTGTTATCTGCAATTATTATCTATTTATTTTCCATCGCTAAACAACAAAACAAAACTAAAACAAGAACGTAAACTACATTTTAAGTAATTATAAATGAAATCGCTGCGTTTAATCGCGTTACGACTTTGTTGTCGCGCAATACGCAACGCGCGACAGAAAAAAACAAAAATAAATTATGACAATACAAATTGTGAAAATTACAAAATTTTTGATAATTGCATTTTTATAACATTCAGGTATTGACATGGATGTATTTTTTAAGTATTATTTTGTAAAAATTTTATATTATGAAGAAAACAAATTTCAGAATTGAGAGCATGTCGTAAATTGCCGAATTTTTGATGGTCCACCCATTATTTTTTCGATCGCTTCTTTTCATGCACAGAAAACATTTATAACTAAACTATAAGCAAATAATTTTGATGGATTCTATAATATTTTGAACGATGTCAATTTTTGAAAATAGGTGATCGAGTTAAGCCTAACACACGACTATATCAGATAAAAAATTAAAAATAAAATTTATGTCTAAAAATCATACGAAACTATCTATTAAATCATAAAGACAACATTCTTATGAGTAAAATGAAGTAAAATCTTTGTCAATTAGTCGATTTACAACTCAGAAAAGAAGTGTTGAAAATAGAGTCATAAAACAATTAACGTTTATTGACTTTCGCGGTAGGGGGTAACGCGGGGTCGGTTGACAAATTTTCTCGCAGTAGTGCAAAAGTTCTACTCACTTCGCTTGAAAGTGTCATATTTCTTCCCCACTTACAAACAAACCCGATGGCAATCGGTGAAACAGGAGATAAATTACAGCGAGTTGAAATTTGATATGTTTATTTTTTTGCGTTTTTCGTATCGAATTACATAAAAATAAATATTAAAAAATTCATTTTGTCAATACGCAAGTAATTTATATCACTAGATAGAAAACAAAGCGCAGAATCCAACTAAGAAACTGTAGTTTCTTTACGCGATAGATAAAATTGAATTATTTCATATTAAAAACACTGGGTCTGTAAGACCCATGCGACTCAAGTAAAGGCCCCATTCCTAGCGACTTACGCAGGGTTAATTAATACTCATTTGGTTAAAGTCTAGATACGTATACCGTCATGGCGGCGCTTCCTGTTGTTAGGATGGTAGACTCGCTCCGGACGCCGACTGTTTGGAGCCGAGTGTGGTCGCGTGACTACGCGCGGGCGCGATTACAAACGAAAGATGGCGGATGCGCCGCGGCGAAAAAGGGGTGAAAGAGATCGAAAAAATCGCTCAAACGAATTATTAACAAAAAAACGCATTTTTACTCACCGTTGTCGTCGTCGATGGTCATTCCGCGACACTAGCGCGCTTCTTTGCACCGTCGCGACGCTCTTCCTCGTTTTTTCTCTTGCTCGCGCCGCTTGCTCGCTTCGGCGTATCGCTTCCGGTGATGCTGCCGGAACGGTTTTTGGCTTCTTCCATTCGGGGGCACGCGGCCCGCTCCCGGATAAATTTTTCGTAAACGTTCGCAAAAAACATTTTCGAAACGTTTGCCCGGCTTTGAACTTTCCCGTATTTCGGATACTTTCTATACATAGAGAGGAGTATGGATAGGAATCGCGAAGTTCCTCCGAGTAGTGAATCGGCGCAGTGATTTTTCTTCTTGAGAATCCCTTTCGATACTCTGCGTATGTACGCCGTTGAGCGGGTTCACAAAACCGGTACTGCAACTTACCGCAGCGGCCAAACACGAAGACTTCTTCAACGAATCGTCTATGCAAATGAGGTGCCTGACGAAAGTGAACATCGTTCCCTACGATACCTTATAGCAAATGAAGGCATATCCTAACATCGATACTTAACTCCGGATATTCCGATTCCAAGCAACGAAAGAAATATTTCGACGTTAAAAATCGTCGAAATCCACATTTCTGTGCTAAAGTCGAACAACACGCAACACGCAAACCGACCCGTCGAATTCAAATCGACCACACCAACAAAACAAAAGCGCGCGCGCACACACACATCGACAGCAGACATCGCGAAAGCGCCACCTGGTTCAAACCACATGGAACGACACGGTCCGGTAGGGGCATCACGCGACAACACGTCTCCAACGCGTCCAAGGGAGCGAGGCTATTATTTATCGGTCTACAAAGCGGGAGAAATCATGTTCAGAATGAATATATAGGTACAACAGTTTTACGTTATACACTTCTTTGTCTTGTAAGAGACGAGGAACCATTCCATGCCACCCGGCATGCAATAGCCACAACAATGATGCATGCTAGGCAGGCCTTTAACCGATAACTTATCTGTTAAAGGATTTTTCTTTTTTTTTCAGTTCGTAATGCAAACTTGTATTTATGCTTTGTGTGAATGTAGGACACACACGAGGACAAAATTTAATTTTTACTTAATTACGGGGCGTCGGTGTCCGTATATTTAGAACATACACAAAAATCATTATATTAACAAAAGATCACTTTGATATTAGTAATAATATCTATTGAGAGATCAGAGATATTATTTGATTATCATACAAAGTGTGATAAAATATGCATAGATATCTTTACTAACAGGATTGCATTTCTAGCTACTCCACTCCTCAGTCTACTGAAGGGCATATTTCGAAATACTTCCCTGTTCATAGAATAGAGATGTCTTTTCTTTTTTAAAAAGCAGCGTTTCCTGGAATGGTAGCTCTTAGAAAATAAAACTTGATTATCGCGGAATTATCAAAACCCAAGAAGATAAGCTAATACAAAACTTTAATATTTATTTTTAATTAGTCATGCATTTATTCATACATCATTGTCGGAAATACTACAACTTTCAAACGACAAAGATGTTTGTTTGAAAGTAATAATAAATATCTTTTTGTTGTTTTAGGATTTCTTCGAGTGAGATACGAATCCAAAACAAAAAACAAGAAGAAATTATTATATCAGAAGCTCAGTTAAATAAAGTCATGAACAGGAATTTTGAACTTCTCATTAAATACTGTGAAAATTCGAAAGTTCTGTTCATGCCTTATCAAATCGAAACCATCAGACAATTCGTTACGTAAGTTTTTCATGATATTAACCTTTCATTTAATTTCAATACATTGTCATAAATTATAATTTATATTTTTTAAACAGTTATGTACAGACGGACGATCCCGGATTGGCCTTTATTACACACGCTTTCGATCTGTATCATCTGAGTTTAAGATACGAGCTAGATGATTTAAGAAAGAAATGCAGATCATTTATCATTCGGAAAATAAATTTGCATACCGTCTGTGCAATCCACGATTTTGCACGTGAGATCAGTGATGTGTTCATTACTTATTATTGCTGGCTAGCTTTCGACCAACTCGGAGAAAGATTATTTACAACAGTCGACTTTATGTGCTGTAAAATTACAACAATTGATAGATTGGTATCTCGAGCGATATATGAATCTGTCAGTGAATTTCGTTTACTCCAAGCCGTGTATCAGTGGAGCATAGAAGAAGTTAAAAGAAAGCAGGGTGCAGACGTCTTTTATTCCATGAATGAAGAATCGGAAAGGAATGCAATTAGAAGTGTAATGGAGCCATTTATTGGAAAATTCAGATTTCTTGCCATGAATGAAGACGAATTGCAATCTTGTGTTGTAACAATGAACTTGTTAAGCGAGTTAGAAAAGATTCATATCTGGCATACTTTTAAGACTGGTAATTATTACTTTTATCCCAGTTACTTCAGTCGAGAAACAAAAACCAGAAGCGGATTAAATTATCGTAACTTGTTCTCGTACGTAAATAAAGATCCTTCTATGGTCGCTAACAGAAAGGTGAAAGGTTACATACATTTTAGCAGCGAAGTAGTTGTGATGGAGGATTGTTACGTCACGGCTCTTCGATTTCCGATGATGCTTGGCGAACGTTTTCCAATGTTCGTATACGCGTATATTAATAATTTGGATAACGAGTATTTTTCGTTTCACACCGTTTGCAATGCACAGGGAGTAGCAAATCTGCAAACGAAGTTGTATCTAGATAAACATTGGTCAATTCGTTTCTTTGCTTTCTTTTACCTCGCTGAAAATGTCCAACCCGATATCGAGTTTTTACCTCAATTGAGTTACTTTATGAGCGACGAAGGAACAGATGCCAGGAAATTTGAAGACAAATTTTTAATCGGTGACAGAAACCTTATGAACAATATTTACTTTTCGGTTGATTTATATTTTTGAAGTTTAAAGTTTCTTTGAAAGAAACTGAAATCTAAACGAGAATGTAATGTAAAGTTAAATTCGAATATCATTATTTCTTACTGTATCACTGTAAACTTACTGCAAAATGTGTGTTTACAGTACGTGAACGAGATATTCAATTTATTGGGTTTACAGAAAACAAAATTTAAATATAAAGTGCTAATGTAATTTTTTTCCTGAAAAGTAAATTGTGATTTTTATTGCAGTAGTTGTTTGAGAAAGAAACATAATTACAATCTTACAGCATTAATCTCTTTTTTCTTCATGTTATTGACGATAGAAATATAAAAAGTTAAGACTTGAATTTTTGTCTAAATGTAAGAGCAAATCGATATTCACATTTGAATTTCAGTATTTACAATATTGTTATTTGTATTCTTTGTCAAGAATGTAATGTTTTTTCATTCTTTTCATCTACGATACTTTGCGTAAATTTATTTGGCTTCAAAATTAATTTTTTTGAAGTGAACGTGTCCGGATCTTTTACCTGGTTACTGACATTTTCTGTTAAAAGAGCAGTGCGTTTAGAACGAGTTGACGTCAGAATTTCTACAGCAGCAGTTTGCATAAAAGATCACTATTCAAAAGCTTTATAAAGTGTATCTTTAATATTACGGGATTACACTAAGATATTTTTGATAACGGTACTGTACTTATTTTTAATACTAAACAATGAGATATTGGAGAGCATTAAAAAATTTTCGACTAGTTTTTTTAAAATATACAATTTCTAAAAATAAATATAAAAATATTTATTTACTATATTTACAGCAATCGTATTTTGTAAAATTTTTATTGCCATATTTAATTTAATGTTAATGATGCTGCTTTATTGCATGCCTGTTTTACTGTATAAATGAATATGTTTAACCTAAAAAAACTGACGATGCGCATTATAACTGCAATGGAAATCACCTCTCTTTGTTAATATGGAGATTATAGCTCAAATAGGCTCTTTCTCCGATAGACTTGTGTATGATCGCTATGCGACCGATGAGCCAGCCGTACCTGAACGGCCTAATCGCGCGCGCGGGTAATAATGCCTTCCGGGAGGACTTTTATGGGGAACTGGCCTTATATTCAGTCGTTATTGGCAAGGAGAAAACCCGTAAACTCCAAGCAGCCAGCCTGTCCGACCGTGGCGCGAACCCACGACGAACCTCCCAGTCTTTAGGGTCTGGTCACCACTACTATGAGCGGCAACGGAGACCACGAAATGAATTTCCTTTGCTGCTAGACTAATTTATTAACACCTGCACCTAATTTCGAGGGTGAAAGAAGTGCCCGGGATGAGTTCGAACGAAAGTTTAGACTAATTCATTATATTAGGAGGGGAAACGTTGTTGAGATGGGTTTTTACAATAGTTTAGACCAGATACATTCGCGAATGTGGTCGCTTGTTACAGGTGTTGTATGTTGTTTCGGACCAAAAATCGATGCCCGCGGTCCCGTTACACAGGTGGTCGTTTAATACAGGTAACTTATACGAAGACTCTATGGATAAACTATTCCGTGCCAGAAATTTTTGCCCGTTTTGACAGGTGCCCGTCGAATGCAGGTGGTCGCCTAAGCAGTTTTCACTGTACTTGAAAAATTAATTGTGTATTGGAGCTAAAAATATGTGTTGTTTAATGGAAAAAGTATTTTAATTTAATCGTTTTTTTATATAGTTTTCTTCCTTATCTATTCCTTAAATTGATTTGTTTATTAAGATTATTTATTAATCATAACTGATTAATCAGCTGTTTATCAAACTGGTACTCGGACCGTTGAAAGTCCGAAAGTATGTCAGAGACGTCACGTAGTTGAGGTCAGCAAAGAGCTCTAGCGGAAAATGAATATTGCAAATGTATATTATTTTACTCCAGAATACTGTATATGCAAGCCTTTGAATTTTTCCGTGATGTATGTTATGAATTCTTACATACTTATTCGCTTGTGCCAACGATAGATCTGACATCTAGCGGTATTAGCGCGAACTACGTAATGGCGGCTGCTAAGGGTATAAAGTCTGACTGCAGTAAAGTCTGTGGTCTGTTAGAATTAGAAAGTGTTCAAGCTACAATGGTAAATAATAAGTATTGCTGTGAATTTAGATGCAAGTCTAAAGGTTCATCAAACTCAGTACATATGCACACATTCGCAAAACATAAATTACATCGAAAAAAGTGGGAAATAAAACTGAAGTTAGCACTTTAGTTTCACCAACACCTAATTTTACTGTGCTTAAAATTCTTTCATTTTTACAAACGTTTTCAACCTATCTAATATAGACCATCGTCAGGTTCAATATTATAAATGTTCCAAAATGGAACGTACCGTTTTTGAATATTTTACATATTTAAAATTCAAAAAAATAATTTAACTTTAAAATAAATTGAAAGAAGTGTGTATATTAAATAAATAAATAAAAAGTAAATAAAATAAATCAAAGACAAGTCTGTCTAAGGGATCACCATTGAAGTAAGACGTCTGTGTGTCACTGATTATTTTTACTTTTAATTGAATGTTTGCGTTTTTTTAAAGGACTTTTTTTACCTTTGGCGGCATGAAGCCCAAAAAAAAGGAAGGCCTGTCGCCATTAATGTGTATGTGTAGTCTGAAATGCAAAATAAATGGTGATCTCTTTTGGACAGACTTGTCTTTGATTTACTTTACAATAATCCAGCCATCGGACGGAAAAGTTCAAAAAGTAAATAAACAAATAAAATATAGAAAACAAAGCTAACTAGAAAGAAACATGGTTTTGGGTGCTCTTTTATAAAAAGTCGAGAATGGTCTATAAGAAAAAGAGCACCCAATATCTATAGCTTGCTACGGAACGATAAAGATAGCATAAAAAAGGAAGAGAAAGCTGGGGTATATAAAATGAAAATATATAACAGAAAAAATAATGGGACTTAAAAACCCTTAAATCATGTTTCTTTCTAGTTAGCTTTGTTTTCTATATTTTATTTTATTTTATATACACACGTCTTTCAATTTATTTCGAAGTTAAATTACTTTTTTGAATTTTAAATATGTAAAATATTCAAAAACGGTACGTTCCATTTTGGAACATTTATAATATTAAACCTGACGATGGTCTATATTAGATAGGTTAAAAACGTTTGTAAAAATAAAAGAATTTTAAGCACAGCAAAATTAGGTGTTGGTGAAACTGAAGTGAATTAGTTGCTAAGAGGTGGATAGATATGAAGTTATCAGTTTTAAATTATAATATTAGCCTTATCCTTAAACCTATGAAAGTTAGCCTATTTTCATATAATCACCCACGCCCTCTTCAATGCCCAAATATTTCTTTGCGCAGGATTTGCCATTCACAACATAAAAATTAACCAAGATATACGAAAAATATCCCTTCTTTAGCATTTCCTCTCCTTATAAGGCCTGTTTTCCGATCACCCACATATTCTAAAATGTCTTAAGGTGTAATCATCATGACTTAAACAACTACGAAATCAACTAGGATTAATGTCGGACACAAATGCGAATAATACTTTTTGACTACAGAGAGAAAAATACATTAAAAAGACAACACACATGTAACTCTCGTATATTGCCACGCACGCTATACCCTTTGTGGCAGCCATTTTGGTCGACTCATACGCCACCTATATTTACTGGCACAAGCGAATTAGTGTCCATTACCAAAAAGTTGGAAAGCACTGCTTAATAGTAATTTCTCAATTTTATTTTCATTATTTTATACTGTTTTTTTATTTTTTATTTTTTTTTTTTTTTTGTCCTCAGCCATACTCATTGAAACAATTACATTTCCATCAATTTAATGCTTTTTCTGAACTTGAACTTTCCTTCATTTTAACTTTTTCTATTGGTTGTCAGAAAAGCAAATTGCTAATTACCATATAGACCTAAATTGTTGTGTTGTATTGATTAATATATTATGTTGTTGTACTGATTTGTTTCATTTTATAATAAATTTGTGTTTCTTTAGTAATAATGTAATATTCCCAGTGTTAAATAGTAAAAATTTCAAATGAACTTACACTTGTTATGATACAGTAAATAATTTTTTTTTTCATGTATTAAAATAACTTTAAAGTTATAAACTTCCAGAAAAGTTATTTTCTATCAATTTATCATTAATTCAATAAATGAAATTAGAGTAAACTCATACTTAACCTTTTTTGTTCAAGTTTCAAAATTGATTATTATAGCTTGAATTTTGATTTCAATATAACAAAACATAGCTCCTTTTCTAATTTTTTGTGTTAACACGTGTTGGTTTTTGTTGGTTACGATTTCGCTAGAGGCGCTATGGTTGGTCTCATCCAACGTGTTCCTGCAGGTAAAGCTTGTGTTTCGAGGTGATGTCACGTGACACGTTTTATACGCCTCCGATGTTCATCAACGGCAAAAACGAGCTTAACGAGCTTTAATCTATCAAGATTTGGACAGCACAGAACATGACTACTGTAATTATCGTTCAAATTATTAATTATAAAATGTTTAAAATAGGAAACAAAGCAGAACTAAAGTGAAAGGTGCAATGGGATCGTTATAACAGGGATAGAAAAAATTCAAGAAAGTTTACACAGCGGTAGAGGAACAAAGGACATCTATAAGACCTCGTGGCATATATGATCTCATGGATAGCGTTGAAACAGATTGTAACAGTGAATATGCAAGGTTAGTTTATTAAACTCACTGTTTTATTAATTGATGATACTTTACCAAAATATGTAAAAATGCAACCTAAGAAAAATTCCTCCGTCCAGCAAGAACGTAAAGTGGCCGATGACGTTCACGGTCGCAACAATAGTGCGATCACCAATCTTAAATCGATAAAATGTTTATTCTATAGCTAATATTTTCGTAAAATAAGTAGCCTATACTTTCCGTCATAAAATTAAACGAATATAACAAAAATTACACCTGGATTAGACAAAAATTGCAGATGTTATTAAAAAATTCACACACAGACGACGACTTTCATATAAGCAATTTATGTATTTTAATATTTTATATCATCTGACAAAAATGCTTTAATATAATAATTGTAATCAACAATTTTATCATCATAACTACGCTACATGCTCAAGCTTCTTTTATATTAGTAGTTATTGTTAATAATTAAATAATAATTGAAATAAATTGAATAAATTTAATACTAATTAAATACAATGAAATTAATGTTAGGCCTACATATAAATTAGACACGAACAACAGATAAGGTACAACTTTTAACTTTTAAAAAAGTTAAAGCCTTTGCTTCAGTCATTTCCTTCCATCGTTCACAGCATCCGCAGTTCATAAAAACCACAAAACATACGGAAGGAAATGACTAAAGCAAAGGTTTTGTCTTTGTTAAAAGTTGTACTTATATTTATTGTATTTTTTATTAAACGTAAATAACCGTCGGCCATGTTCAGTTTTATTCATTTTGCGTAACAGATAATGAATTTAATGCCCGAAATAAAATATTTTATTTCGGGCATATGTAATGACCCATGCGATTTACGATGAAGATAGAAAAACACCAATCAATTTCCGTTCTGTCGCCGTTGCTGACGTGAGGGGCAAGCAGGGAGTACGAAGTTTGTAGAACCATTATCAGTAAAAGACGTATTAATAACTGCAACTGATTTATTTTTCAGATTTTTCAACACTGCTTTTAAATAGTGCCAAATATCATTTGTATATTTAATATTTCTTCGTGTTAACAATTGTAAAGTTTTTAAAATATCATTTAATTGAAAATTAATGATAAAGTTAATTATTTCTTCTCAATGTCTAATTTCTACATTATTTCTTTAAGATGTATCTTGGAGACAGTCAACATTTCTCTTGAAGAATTTTTTTCCTTACAAGTTTGGAAGAAGGGACTAAATATCTACATCTGAAAAAAATGAATTTAATATTGTGAAGTAATTACTTCCAAGCTATGCAGAAGTAACTTTTCCTGCATTTCTTTCTAGTAATTAACATAAACGAATTATTTTGTGCGTTAATATTCAAGTTTAGTATTTTGTATTTTGTAGATTTTCTGCATCAAATCCAAAGAAGAGGAAGTTTTTCTCTGTAAATTGTGGCAAGGAATTCTGTTGAAAGACTTCAATTTGAAATTCATAGGAGGATTTTGACAGAAGAAAAGCCGTTCTGTAGCCAGTTATGCGGTAAAACCGGATTATTCGCAGTTATTCCAGAGAGAAATCTTTTACTTGGAATTATTACAAAACAAAAAAGATCTTTACACAAAAGAGATTTACACAAAAGATCAATCTATTAAGGCATCTTCGAATTTACACGGGAGAGAAACCATATAATTGCGATGATTATTTACAAAAGTTCGCTTACAAATACAGTTTGAATTCGCACATGAAACGCCTTAGCAAAGAATTTCTTAAATAATATAAATATTGTAAAAGTTTGAAATTTGAAAGCAACTTTGCTGTTTATTCATTTCCTACGACTTTCAGTTTTTTGACCTGATAATATTACAAAACAAAAATTACAGTGTAGAAAGAAAATCATATTTATTCCAACGAGATTCGAAACAACAGCTATGTCTTAATGAAACCAACAGTGCCCAGACCACACCACTAGCAACATAGTCAACAATGTAAATTATGAAAGCTTTAATTGATTGTGAAGTGATTTCACCGTCATACAGTTACAGTATCCGAAAGCCAGTTATCCGAAATGTCAGTTATCCGAAAGAATTCCAGTCGGCAAATTTAAATTTTCGCTAGTGCTGTGGCGCTGCAATCTTTGTCTATGTGTTGGGCTACTCCAATATTTCTTTTGTGATGTGTGTGTTTTAGCTGGCAGCACTAGCACTTTTTTTGTGGTGTTATTCTGAGGGCTGTGTGTTGTGCTGAATCGAACGTTTTTGATACTAGATCAACTTCTAAAGTATAATTTTTTTTTGTTTTTATATTATTCGCTATATTTACTTTGTTTGTAAAAAATAAAGAAATAATTTTTAACGATACAATAGCCACGATTGTTATTTTAGAAAGTTTACATTAGGCTTAACATCGACGAAAATTCAACGCGAAGCGACACGCAACGGAGAAAAATTTCAACATGGGATATGTTAATATTAGTGTTGCAACGAATAGAATATTCGGCTAGGAGCGTGGCCGAATAGCCAAATATTCAACCAAACTATTCTGCTTGATTAACGCATGTACGAAAATTGGCGCGCAAACCGCATTATGGCAAGGACCCTGCTCTTCATTGGCCCACTGTCACTACGCTCCGCCAATCGCGTTAATTCTTGACAATTGTAGCGGACAGACAAGAGCGTCATGGCAGTATGTGATAAATGATGATATCAAATGTGAATAACAATAAAATAACCTACAAGTGTAAATAAGGGAAGAAGAACAGAGAAGGACCGCAAAATAAAAATGTGAACATAAATATGAAAGTGACTTGATAACATCATCGAACAAGTCAAGGCAGCTTATTGGCGCGAAATTCGCGGTCGTGAATGCCAAACAATCGTCATAGACTTCGAAAAGCTAAATGCTTGTTATGAAAGTCACTTAGCGTGCACGGGCGAAAGCCTGGGGTCGTTCGGGCTACCAAGCTGTTTCGAATCCGTGAAATCATTACTGTGACTGATACCGACGTCCTATCTGTCTCTTTTCTCCGTTATCACCAGGCTATGAGTCATGTAATTATATAATGGAAAAAAACTACGACGGAAAAGTAACCAATCGAAAGTATCGTGAGCGCGTATTATGATGTACACATAGGCATACGTGGACAACAGCGATACAGGAAAGAGAAAGGGATAAGCAAAGACGAGCTCTTAAAAAGAAGGATAGGCAGGATCTGACCCTGAGATGTGCGACAATTCTCGAACGAATAGGTGTGTACGTTTGCTGATCTTTGTAATTGTAAATTGTGAATACAAGTGATTAATATTATGTTCTTTTTATTTTGTGCATGTTATAAGTTATAAATAAATATAAACAAACAACACTAACCCGATAGCATTAAATCTAAATACCAAAATGATTAATTTACAGTATTGTGTTTTTGTTATTTCTTACTGCTGTTTTAGGTATTCTGTATTCGGCCGAATAGCGAAAAATACGCCGAATAGGCCGAATACTGAATAGTAACCGAATATTCGTTACATCACTAGTTAATATATCTTTTCATACATAATCGGTTATCCGAACAATCCCAGTCCCCAATTGGTTCGGATAAACGACGCTCTACTGTATATGCTAATTTTTTCGATACATATATGTGGAATGATAATAAATACAAAAATAAAGCCAGTTTTAATGTCAGATGTACAGAATTTACAAGTAATGCAACTAAAACATTATGTGCTCCTGCGGAAAGGCGGTGACGTCAAAGTCATGTGACATCTGCAACCAATTACCGTGATGATTCATTTTTACTTCTAAGCGCGTGTTGCCTCTGTTGTTCGACGTCATACTCGAGAGTTCAGTACGGAACAGCGTTGCCAGATTTGGCTACTTTGCGCCAAATTGGGCTACTTATTTTTTAGTTTGGCGTTTAAAAAAGCATTTGGCGCACTGGCTACTTTTTGGGCTACAAAAATTTGACTTGGCTACATTTTGGGCTGGTTACACAAATTATTTCATCCTTTGTTTTGCGCACAGAACGGTAATACTTGTTGTGCTGTCTACTCGTTTTGTTTTTAAACAAAGTATAATTTATATAAGTTTTATAATTTATTTATTATTGGTATTAAAATGGGAAAATAGACAAAGTATTCGCGGTCCTTTCGGAAAGAATGGCTTCAAGATAAAAATTTTAAAGATAAGATTTTTATCTTGAAGATTTTATCTTGAACCTTTAAGATTTTTTTCTTGAAGCCATTCCTTCCGAAAGGACCGAGAATACTTTGGGGAAATTTTCCTCATTAAGTTGCATTTTAAAATATTTTGGCAAATGGCATAATTTTAAATTTACTTAATTAAATTTAAACTTNGGAAAGAATGACTTCAAGATAAAAATCTTAAAGGTGCTTACCTTTAAGATTTTTATCTTGAAGCCATTCTTTCCAAAAGGACCGAGAATACTTTGATAATGGAAAATATTCTCGGATAAAGTTGCTCCAAGATAATGGAAAGCCATTCTTTCCATTATCTTGAAGCAACTTAATGGGGAAATTTTCCTCATTAAGTTGCATTTTAAAATATTTTGGCAAATGGCGTAATTTTAAATTTACTTAATTAAATTTAAACTTTCTAAAAAGATAGCTCCAGTAAGTATTCAGTCATGCTTGACAGGAGAATTTTTAGTTTATAATAGCTTACTTTTTAAAGAAAATTTAATATAAATTCCAGATAAATGATATCCTAGAAAGAAAGAAATAAGAAAAGAAAATGCATCTATAAACAAAAATGACTAATGGCAAATGCTATGCTATGCTATACGGAATGGTACCAAACATAGTTACTAGNAGACAAAACGGGTTTTAACAAAGACATCCAGTATAAACTAGTTTTAACTAGTTAAAACGCATCCTAACTAAAAACTGGTTTTGACTGCAACGTACAGAGTGATTCGGGGGAAGATGCCTAATTTTTGATATTTTCAAACGGTGACGTCACATATTGTCATGTATTTGTATGATGAATCGTTGTGTCAATATTGAGTGTGGAAAGCTGTAGTTGGCTACCGTTACTTCATTTTCTACATCCGAGAAGAATAAAAGCTAGATAAGAACGAAGTTTTTGTTGTGAAATGTTTCTAGAATAATTTTAAACTAAAAGTTAAAATGGAATTTATTAAAAATTGCTAAAAACAATTAATGTGTGATGTAGTTAAGGTTCTAAAGTTTCCATTGTCAGCTACCGCCGATCCCGATCGGACATGCTGGAGCATGTGACTCTACTAGGCATCTTACCCCAACAAATGGAAAATATGCCACATTTTTCTTGGGGTAACGTGCCTATTTTTTGTTAATTGATTTCCAATATGCCTATTTTTAATAAACTTTTGTTTTCTCGTTTTATTGCAGGATATGCATAGAAATTATATAAGGACTTCTCAAAAAAGTTTTTGGACTGAAAAAAGCTTTCAGCTAGCTATAGAACACGTTAGAACGGGCGGAAACTTAACAATACTTATACTGTGCTGTTATACTTACTATGAAGTACTTTGTACTACATATGCAATAAATTAAATTTGGTTAAGAAATTCAAAAATTAATTTTATGCAATTATATTTGTTATCTTACCCTAATGGCATTTGGCATCTCACCCGGATACTTGGGGTGAGATGCCTAAAATGCCAGACAGTGAAAAAGTCGTCATTGCAAACACAGTATACAATTTTTTAAAATAAACTCCAAAGTTTTATTTGAAAAACATACTCCAGAATATGATATTTTCATTAGAGGCTCCTAAACCCAAATTAGCGCTGTAATTTCCTTCATAAGCAAAATGTTAGGCATCTTCCGCCGAATCACTATACATAACTTTATTTATTTCCCCCAAACATATTTATGTAGCTAAAATTAGTTTTAACTTTTAACATTAGTTAAAACTAATTTTATCTAAAATCAAAACATGTACAGCAGTAAATTAACTAGACAAAACGTGTTTTGTCTAGTTAAAACTAGAATTTACTGCTAGTCAAAAATGAATTTGAGTTAGAACTAGTTTTAGCTAGACAAAACGGGTTTTAACTAAAAACGTGTTTTGACTAACATATATATATTAATAGAATAAATTTTGTGTTTTGAGACAAGCTAATCCTGAGAAAAATGGGTTTTTGATGACAATATCTGTTATTGTAATAGCAGATTTCACTGTGTATACTATTAATTCTAAATGTAACAATTTTATAAAACATTAGAACTTGAATAAAAAATGTATTTGAAAATTGTTTTAAACATTTCAGATATTTTATACATATATATGTATGTAAAGTTTCTTCTTCTAGTCTTTCAATTCTCATCGTTAAACTGGAGTTTTCTCATAGCTTCTGTTCATTGGACAAGGTAATCAAAAACTTCTCCCCTTTCTTCTTGTTCCAAATGTGTTCTTTTGTTTCAGTTGTCACACTGGTTTTTAGGCACTGAGCTGTGCTTCTAGTTTTGGTGGTTTATCTTTACCTTTACACCCCCTACTTTGTAAATCCAAGAGTGGGCTGTTGTATAAACGTAACTTACATATATGGATGATGTCTAACAGGTTTCTTTTTTCCCCATTCTATTTCATATAAGATATTTGATACTTGTCTTATTACTTTATATGGGCCAGACATTAGGGGTTCTAATTTTTTTTGTGTGATTGCATTTTTATTTTCAACTAGTACTAGGTCCCCTGGGTTTATTATTATTTTCTAATGTCTGTTATCAAAATAATTCTTATTCACTTCATGCTTCCTTTGAATACTTTTGTAAGCCAATTTTTTAGCTTCTTCTACTGGAAGGAGAGCATTTAGTATGACTTGAAGGAAAGGTGGAATGTCAAATGAGATATTTTGGTGAAAAACCTGTTACTGAGTGAGGAGAGTTGTTATATTCCTTCATTACTATTTTTAGTAATTTACTCCAACAACTGATTCTGCTGATTTCATCCATTTTTCAGCACAACTGGGTCATGATAGTTTGGTTAATGCTTTCACATAAGCCATTACTTGCCAGATAATTGGAAGATATAAATGTTAATTTTATTTTTTGTTTTCCTAGAAAACGCATGAATTCTTTTGAGTTAATTCCTGCATACCTGTCTGCCAATATCATTTTTGGTCTTTGTATTTGTATGATACCGTTTATTAAGTACATGAAGTCCTTGACAGTTTGAGTTCTGGAGCTTAATGTCCATAAATACCAAGTGGTGAAATCAATCACTAGATGCAAATGCTGTTTCTTTGAATTGTATTTCTTGAATCCTCCCACCGTAACAATTGCTATAACATCAAAAGGATCTGTGGCAGGGAGATGGAACAGTTCTCTGTACTTCCAACAACAGTTTATTTCATTAAACTGGCAGACCCCACAGTTTTTTTTACAAAAGTGGATACATCTTTTGACTTGTAAAGTTTCTTCTTCTAGTCTTTCAATTCCCATCATTAAACTTGGGAGTCTTCTTGTCTTGCCTCCTTCTCCAAAGCTTCTGTTCACTGATCAAGGTATCCAAAAACCTCTTCCCTTTCTTATTTTGTTCTTTTATTTCAGTCATCTTTCTTATTTTGTTCTTTTATTTCAAATGTGTTCTTTTATTTCAGTCATCAAACCAGTTTTTAGGCACTGAGCTATGCTTCTAGTTTGAGTGGTTTATCTTTACCTTTACATATATATTTAAAACACTAAAATACTTAGCTTAAACTTATCAGAAACATTTTTTATTTTTTCTGTCCAAAAAAACAAAAAAAATCTTAACATGTGAGCAAAAACCATGGTGAGTGCACAAAGTTTAACTTATAGTTATTACCATCCTCAGATAAATAAGCATTTTGAAGCTTTTAGTACTACTTCTAACAACAGCTGGTATAAATTACTATATAATTGAAGTAAGGAAATGTTTACAATCTAAACTATTGTATTACAATAGTTTAGATGTTTACAAATGTTTACAATCTAAACTATTGTATTACAATAGTTTAGATTGTAAACATTTCTTTACTCCAATTATGTGGTAGCTGTTGTTAAAAACATACTTACCCTGCTTAATATTAACAGGTTGTTTCATCATCAGTATAGAGAAGTCTTGAGTGATTATAATGAGTGAACATAAAACATTATACATATAAAAATATGTCAGCAATAAAATAGTATAAATTAGATAATGACAAAGTACCAAAATATATGCATTCATATTTTTGTTATATACAAAAAAATGCATTTTAAAATTACAAAGTCTAAATTTAGCAATATGTAAAACATTATAACTTTTATATATTGTAACCTCAAGGATATGACAACATATCACAGAATATGTAACATGTAAGGTTTGCCGACTTCAAGGGGAGTACAATTTATCCTGCGTCAGAATGAGCCTAAGGGAAAACGTGTATGTGTGTGGTGGCGAAGGAGGCAAATGAAGAACAAGTGTTTTACAAGAGAAAACCCCATTTATTTGTTCAAATTCATGCTTACATCGATATTGGACAATTCCAAAATCTCAGTGTTCCTATGAAACGGTGAGAGTTCAGGTGATCGGTCGTAGCCTGGGCGGACGAGAAGGATTGCTGGACGATGCAGATGTTTGGTGTTAAGCTGCGGAGTCCTAGGTGATTGGCAGTAGCACAACACAATAGATAAAGCACAACTGTAGGTTTAATCCAGAGGAGACGCCTCTTTGACCTTGAAGTTCCAATTTTTATAGTTTTTCCCCCACTATTCACATTTCGAATTGGTCCCTCGTCCCATTCCTCACTTCCCGATTGGTCTCTCCTTTGTCTCCAGGTGCAAGATGAAACCTTTTCGGGTTGTGGGAAAGGTCCGATTTGAGGTGTCCATTTGATACCTCTTTGTCGACTCTGCTCCGTGACTGTTTATAAAACAATAACACCTGCACTCATAACTCAGGCCGTTGTTTACCATTTTTTTTGACGTCTAAGAATTTAATGATCATTTTCATCTTTCATATATCAAAAATTTCCCTTTTTTTGTTCAAAAAGGTTTATCTCACCCAACATTTTATAGACTCGCGAGTCAATGACCTACCTATTTATGAGCACTCGTGTTAGAGTTTGTCTTCCGCTAAGACCTTGACAGATAGTTTGACACATACTCAAACAGTTCAGAGTCTCGTTTACATCCTGTGTTGCGCAAGAATTTCACAGTTTACTCGAGTTTGAACTTCGTCTGGGAACCCACAAACATGATTAAATAGATATAAAATATTTATAATAAATTAGAATGTATCTAAAATATTTAATGATGACCTGTAAAGTAATTCAATGCTTGCAGAATGAATTATTACTAAAAGTGCTTAAATTTATCGACTCATTATTAATGACACAGGTCTGCAAAAAAAATTTTTTTCCCAGCTGCATGGGATATTTTTGCTGAATTATATGTTTTAAAGATCATAGATTCTAAAAATGACTTTCATAACATCCTATCAGGTATAGGTTTTTTGCAAAATAAAAACAAATATTTGATAAAAATGCTATTACAATGAACTATATTATATTTTCTTACAACTAATCAAAAAATTGTTTCTGATACTTATACTGTACACAATTTTAGGCCTACTCTTTTTTCTTATGACACCTTTTCTTCTCTTTGATACTTCTCTGAACTTGTTTCTGATTTCCTTCTCTGGTTTCTCGATTGAGCATCCAAGAGTACTCAGCTAACATAGTGACATCCCATTTTCCTTGGTAACATCTCTCGATATCAAGGACATCCTGGTAAAATCTTTCACCCTGTTCTTCACTGTAGGCTCCCAAGTTTTTGGAAAAATAGTCAATATGAGAGTCTTAAGCTCATCTTGCATCCTTGAGCTTCATACACTGCCAGCATGCATTATACAATAGTTTTGTAGTCAGGGTATATTCCCCAAAAACTTATGCACTACATTCTTGAAAGAGTCCCATACTTCTTTTTCCTTTTCTCCCATTGTTTCCAAAAAGAGAGGATCAGATAAAGGGGATGTTGACTTTTCACTATGTATTCACCACAAACATAAAGCTGTCGGGAGAAATTATACAACCTCTGCGAGCCATATTCCAAAAATAAAAATATAAGCACAGTAGCGTTCAAATGCCAGATATAAACTGAGTGTGACATTAGGTGGCCTAAGAGATACAGTAGAGCGTCGATTATCCGAAAGTCAATCATCTGAAAGAATTCCAGTCGGCAAATTTAAATTTTCGCCAGTGCTGTGGCGCTGCAATCTTTGGCTGTCTTGGGCTACTCAAATATTTTATGTTTTTGATACTAAATTAACTTCTGAAGTATAATTTTTTATTGTTTTTATATTTTTCAATATATTTATTTTGTTTGTACAAAATAAA
>NW_019386253.1:18142-23054 GCF_000671375.1 Centruroides sculpturatus | reverse complement strand
TTCTGGATGGCCAGTTGAAGCCAATGAAAACAAAATAAAGGTACTGATTGAAGCAAACTGCCGAATAACAACACGTGAAATCACTAAGAGATTAAATTTGTCAAATTAAACTGCTTATGATTATTTGAAACGAATTGGTTTCGTTTCAAAGCTCAATATATGGGTCCCACATGTTCTTAAAGAGAGATGCTCTCTTTGATGGGATTTTAAGAAAATTTTTTTTTGACCTTTTACCAGACAATTTAACAATTGATTCAAAAGTGTACTGCCATCGAGTAAACAAATTGAGTAATATCATCAAACACAAACAGCCAGAATTGATCAACAAAACAGGTGTAGTGTTTTACCACGATAATGTCAAATTTCACACAAGTTTGGTGACTCGTCAGAAACTGTTATAACTTAGATGGGACATACTATCACACCAACCATATTCGCCAGATCGAGTACACTCAGATTATTACTTGTTCCGGTCTATACAAATTTTTTTTAACTGTAAGACATTTACTTGAAATGACAATGTCAAAAATCACTTGGATCAGTTTTTTGTAAGCAACAATCAAAACTTTTATAAATTTGAAATCTGCTACTACCAGAAACTATGACAACAGATATTTGACCCAAATGGTCAATACATAATTCAATAATATTTTTATAATAAATAAATATTTTGTGTCATTTTCCATGGAAAAAACGAACTGAATTTCCGAACAACCCAATACATAAATATCAGATATACCAAATGAACTGCTGGACTATTTCTTTGGACTGTACAGTATATAGCTAATTTAATGATCAGAAATAAATTAATTTGGCTGTAGGTAGCCAGTTAAGTTGCCATCTAATGATAAATTTAATAATAGTCTTTAACCAAATTAATTTATTTCTAATTGTTAAATTAGTCTTGTTACAAACTGAAAAATAAGCCAGCAGTTCATTTGGCATATCTAATAGAATTTGGTTGATGTTTACATTGTTATATATGCATAAACATGGTTACATAATCAAAGTTATAATGATATAACTTTATTATTATTAATAAAGTTATATCATTATAACTTTGATTTATAAATACACATTTTCAATAGTTCTGAAAACAAAGATGTAATCTGTCCCTCTCTAACAATTTTTTATCATTAGATAATATTCTTCACTTACAGAAGAATAGCTGATAAGATTATTAATTAACATAAAGTTTACAAAAAGCTATTACAAAAACAAAAATATAATTAAACTGATACAAATAAAATTTGAAATAACTGACTTACTTTGACCAAAATTTTCAGAAGTTTTTATTCTTTTAAATAAAGTAAAATCATTATTGCTTTTTCCAAAATCAGGACTATTATTTTGAAGAGAATCTTCTAAACCTGACTGTGAATAAGGTGACTAAAAATATAAAATTTAAGTCATAATTAAAAATTAAAGTCATATTTAATTTTTCAAAACAAGCTTTAAAAAAATTTTTATCAGTTAGAAAAATATAAAAATTTTTCAATTATAGATTAATAAATATTATTTATAAATTTGTATTACAGTAAACCCCCCTATAACATGAGTTCGTATAACACAGTGGAAAATTGTGATCATGTTCGTATAACATGCTAAAAGAGGCTTAACACGTAAAAGACGGTAAAAGAATGAGACAGATTGTCATGGCCAACTTGTGTCTAACAGGATTGGTTGGATCTGGACCAATAATGACTGCCATCCAGCGGCACGTGTATATATGGACAGTTTAGTTGGGAAAGTTGAGTTTGCTTTCATCTGTATGTTGAGAGGTCGTGCTTGTCTCGACAAGGAGTCGTTATCATCTGGCTTATGGTTTTGCGAAACTAAACCTGATTTCATCTAGAGGAAGTACACATCTGATATCACAAATAAAGCTACTGCACATGTTATATTATAAGAGAATTTTATCCCCATTGAATGGATAAGCTAATTATACATAAATATAAAAAATATTTAGATACGGTGGAATCTACTTAAGGTGACCACCCTTGGGACCAAGATAAATAGTCAGTATATGAAGAATACATACATTATTTCATACAAACCCATGACACGTTGTTTTGTACATTTTATGAATTTACTTCTATTAATATTGACAGCTGTGGTTTTATATAACAGTATACACATTAACTGCATCAAAAACTGTATAAATTGAGTTATCCTCTCTTTGAAATTTTCCACTGTTATGTTAAGTTCTAAACATTAAAGTTCTAAATATGAAGCTTCTATGAAAATGTGTCAGACACAAGAACATTCATGTCATATATTTGCTGAAACCATTTCAGAACAGCAACATTTATCTCAAAATTTGCTTTCTTTCTTACTTTTCTGGAATAGTTCTCCATTTTCATTGTCTTAATAACATTCAAAGTATTCTACCTTGCATTTATGAATGTTGCTAACACATGCTTTACATATCCTAGACTTTGCTGCTTTTTTTTGGCTGACTATTGATATTTCTAGAGTTTTCTAAATTCTGCCTGAACAAGGGTGCTAGACATTGATTTTTACAGCCTAAACAATTATAAAATCCAGCCTAAAATTTATAATCACTAGTGCACAGAAAGTTAATGTTGACCTAAAAAAGCATATAAAAGCAGATTTCACAGGTATAATAAA
The DNA here is from genome assembly GCF_000671375.1 of Centruroides sculpturatus. Taxonomy (NCBI): domain Eukaryota; kingdom Metazoa; phylum Arthropoda; class Arachnida; order Scorpiones; family Buthidae; genus Centruroides; species Centruroides sculpturatus. Next base: position 20,423 of record NW_019386253.1, on the reverse strand, counting down.
ATTATTTCTCATTTTTCAGTTTTTAGAACATTTATTTAAAATTTTTAGTGAAATGCAAATTGAATTTAGTTTTGCATGGTAGCTGTTGTATTACAATATTGAATCAACTTCTGGTAATGTAAAATACTTTTGAATAAATACAATATGTGGGAGTAGATGTTAACCTGAAAAGAGAATTTCTTCTTGCCTACACCACGAGGGTCACCAGTAATCCAAAAACCCATAATCCACCAGCATTTTTCTGTAAAGTGGTCAATTTAAGAGGTTAAATTTCAGGAAAACCAGATGTAACAATAGTCACATTATACAATAAACAGGTGGTCATGATACAGAGAAAAAGTATCCCTAAAATTCATTGAGTAAATTTCAGGCCAAATAAAATTGATCATTATATGAAGTTGGTCACATTGACAGGTTCTACTATATTTTGCTATCTGCTGTGGTATCAAAATCAGAAACCTCTTTGCTTGCTGTATTAGGCTTTTCTGAATCAACACTAATGTTGTTTTAGTGATGTTCTTGAGTTGTATTAGTTCTAGTTTCAGTAAAACTTCACTAATCAATACTAGATTTGATGTTCACATTTTCCTATGTGCAATCATACTTAATGTCATTTAAAGCATCGGAAATGCAAAATTTCTTCAAATACATAAATATCAGATATACCAAATGAACTGCTGGACTATTTCTTTGGACTGTACAGTATATAGCTAATTTAATGATCAGAAATAAATTAATTTGGCTGTAGGTAGCCAGTTAAGTTGCCATCTAATGATAAATTTAATAATAGTCTTTAACCAAATTAATTTATTTCTAATTGTTAAATTAGTCTTGTTACAAACTGAAAAATAAGCCAGCAGTTCATTTGGCATATCTAATAGAATTTGGTTGATGTTTACATTGTTATATATGCATAAACATGGTTACATAATCAAAGTTATAATGATATAACTTTATTATTATTAATAAAGTTATATCATTATAACTTTGATTTATAAATACACATTTTCAATAGTTCTGAAAACAAAGATGTAGTCTGTCCCTCTCTAACAATTTTTTATCATTAGATAATATTCTTCACTTACAGAAGAATAGCTGATAAGATTATTAATTAACATAAAGTTTACAAAAAGCTATTACAAAAACAAAAATATAATTAAACTGATACAAATAAAATTTGAAATAACTGACTTACTTTGACCAAAATTTTCAGAAGTTTTTATTCTTTTAAATAAAGTAAAATCATTNTTTCTTCGATTCTCAGGCCTATTTCATAAAATTCTACAAAAGTTTTTGGTCTTACGGTTACGAAATATTCCGCCATTTCTCTGGGTAAACCTTCTATCATTAGCGGTATTATCTGGAAGTCTTTCAATTGCGCTAATTTCCCTAAGCTTTTTTTTTTCTTCGAAATAATTTTTCATTCCTATTTTTGGGTCATATTTTAACCTTACGAAATCCACGATAGGCTCGGTGGCTTGTAACCCGAATCTCCCCACGAAAGTTTGTTTTAATTCTCCCCAACTCTGATTGTCCGCGTGTTCGATGTACCAATTTAGGGCTCCATCTTCCAGGTAATCTCCCATTAACATTATTTTGTCCTTTTCGCTCCACTCCATGTACTCTGCCACCGTTTCAAATCTCTTCACCCAATTCTCTGCTTTAATCTTGTCGCTATTACCTTGAAATATTTGAACTTTAGCCTTACTTTTCGGTGATTCCTTATCTTTTTCCTTTCTATCCGTTAGTTCTGTGTCGTCTCCGTAACCGGTGATTCTTTTCTTTGGTCTCATCCTGCCGACTTGTAAATATTTTACGTAAGTTCGAGAAGCAAATATCGTTAACTATATGAAGTTCCTTTGTCTCGTCCTATAATATTCGAGGTCTTGCACGTGGTCCGTTCTTTCTGACTTTCCAGAAGCTTTTGACCCAGTGTTGCCGGATCTGAAGGTTAAAAAGTAGCGTGGTTGTGCTCCAAAAGTAGCGGATTTGAACTGTTTGTAGCCCAAACAATAAAAATGAATAATTTTGCAACTATGCACTTTTACTAATGAAATAAGTTTGTAATATATGTATATACATACACAGGGTGTATCAGAATGACGTTTTAAAAATTTGGGGATTGTAGAGAATGAAATTTTTAACGTTTTGATATAAGGAACCTACAGCCGGAAATGAGATACGTATAAAGTTTCTACTGCACTTTGCACGTTCTATGAGGTCGGTATGCTGAATGAAACAGCAGAATACAGTATTTATGACAAGTTTTATTGACAAAACA
>NW_019386253.1:14022-15532 GCF_000671375.1 Centruroides sculpturatus | reverse complement strand
ATCAAGAACTGTTGTATCAAAATTTAATAACTTTTGGATCACTTATTGGGAGAGAAAATTGGCAATTCCAACAGGATAATGCTTGTAGTAGACAATCCACAATTTCACAAGCAATGTCGCCTCCGTGCTTGTGAAATTGTGGATTGTCTACTGGAGCGAACGACTGATGGAAAACGGAAGCAAAGTACTGTATCTTAATCTTTGTTAAACGTTGCAACTTTATTTATATACTTAAGTGTCATGAAATTAAATAAAACTTTATTACTTTTGTATAATACAATAAGTGTTTTGCGATTTTATATATGAAAATAAAAAAGTAGCGTATTTTTAAGATTTCTAGCCTGAAGATAATTATCACTAGCCCAAAAAGTAGCGTGTCGCCAATTTGAAATTTTTGTAGCGAGGGCACTTAAAAAGTAGCCCAATCCGCTACTTGTAGCCCAATCTGGCATCACTGTTCTGACCTTATTTTCTATTGTTCCACGTCACTCCTTTTGTTTCAACCGCCTCCGGCTTTGGAAGGCCAACCACACCTTTACAAATATACAAATGATTAATATTCGTTTTCGTCTACAAGATTTAATTCTGGTAGTTCGGTGTTTCTCCACATGTAAATCGCGGATCCCTCAGTTCCATCAACTAGTAGGTGAGACGTTGAGTTGTAAAATGTAAAAGTGCCATTTATTTGTTTAAGGCAGATGAACGAATGAATTGATTAATAACATTTTGTACAAAGATTTGATTAAGATTAATTTGATGCCAATAATTTTACAAGATATTTTGTTGGTAATTATTCACATTAAGTTCGTTAAGTGTTTCCTTTTAATTCTGTTTTAAAGAGGCATATTTAATAGACATTTTAAACACAATAAAAATAAAATGTTTTATTTAAAACAATAGATCTAATACGTGTTAAAGCAGTTATTTGTTCTATGAGCACAAGTTCCACATTAAATAACATTACAGTGTAATTCACTTATTCGACTGGTCTATTATTTATCGGTCTACAAAGTGGGAGAAATCATGTTCAGAATGAATACATTAGAGCATCGATTATCCGACGCCGATTAACCGTCACTTCGGTTAACCGATCCCGTTCTAGTAGGCAAATTCAAATGTCCGCTAGTGATGTGGCGCTACAATATTTGGCTATGTCTTGGCTACTTTAATAGTACTTTTACGTGTTTTAGCTGGCAACACTGGCTCGACCATGAAAGGGAGTCAAGTATTTAAACGAGGCTTAATTTTGTAATTATAAGTGTTTGTTTGTTTTGTGAGCAATAAAATAATTAAAAATAATTTTTAACGATACAATACCGACGATTATTATTTTTAAAAAAAATTTTGTTACGCTTAACATGGAGGAAAATTCAACGCGAAGTAGGTTAATAGCGATACACTAATATACTAATTACATGGGATATAATAATATACTACACTAATAATGGATTTTTTCATACTTTTCGGTTATCCGACTTTTCAATTATCCGACCAACCCCAGTCCCCAATT
>NW_019386253.1:7905-12720 GCF_000671375.1 Centruroides sculpturatus | reverse complement strand
TTCGGACTTTTTGTACAAAAGCCTTCAAAAACCATACTTATAATTACACTAGCGAAAAATCCAATTAGGAACATTTAGTTTACTAGTTACCAGTACTTTTCGCACAAAAAATGTGGGTGTAGTTATGATACCTTGTTTACAATTCACTAAAATGTAATTGGGGTTCCATAATACCACCTTCTCCTCTATAGGTACGACAGTTTTCCGTTATACACTCCTTTGTCTTGTAAGAGACGAGGAACCACATGGTGCCACCCGGCATGGAATAGCCACAACAATGATACATGCTAGGCGAGCCTCTTTTCTTTTTTCATTAGTTTGTAATGTAAACATTTAATTATGTTTTGTTTAAATGTCGGACACACGAAGACAAAATTCAATTTTTATCTAATTACGTCGATGTCCGTTTATTTAGAACATACAAAATAAGTGTTGATAAAAAAAAGACCTATAGATTTTATCATCTGTTACTAAACAATAACATGTAATTGTTCATTCTCTGTAAAATTAGAATTCGGTAAGCTGTTTTCGGGTCGAGAAAAATTTTTCAGCTTCCTCCTCTTAATTAAAGAACTTGTTTAATCACTTTTTACAATGGATGTTGATTGATTAATATTATGTCAGCGTAATGATTTTTTACTTTCAAGTACTTTGGGTAACAGAATATGGAAAATTCCAGGAAATCGGAATTTGGGACTAGCATTATTAGTTATAACAGTACAGTATACAATGACCTGTACTCATTCAAAATACGATAGGTTACAGAAAAATCATTTTTTAATTTTGGTCGGAGAGTGATAGAAGTCTCGAAGATACATTTATTTAACAAAAGGACCGTCGATAGTCGATCAAAAACCATACACATACACAAGAATCATTACATTAACAAAAGATCACTTTGATATTAGTAATAATATCTATTGAGAGATCACAGATATTATTTCATTATCACACAAAGTGTGGTAAAATATGTATGGATAGCTTCATTAACAAGATTGCATTTCTGGCTACTCCACTCCTCAGTCTACTGAAGGGAATAACCCGAAATACTTCCCTGTTCATAGAGATTTCTTTTCCTTTTAAAAAGGCAGCGTTTCCTGGAATGATAGCTCCTAGGAAATAAAACTTGATTGTCGCGGAACCATCAAAACGCAAGATGATAAGCTAATACAAAAACTTTAATATCTATTTTTTAAATATTAGTCATTCATTTATTGTTCATACACCATTGTCAGAAATACAAGTAACGTATAACAAACTTGTCTGCTCGAAAGTAATAATACATCACTTTTTGTTTAGGATTTCTTCGAGTGAGATACGAATCCAAAGCGAAGAACAAGAAGAAATTATTATATCAGAAGCTCAATTAAATAAAGTCCTGAACAGGCAATTGGAACATCACATCACATATTTTGAAAATACGAAAGTATTGTTTTTGCCTTATTCAATCCAGATCATCAGACAATTCGTTATGTAAGTTTTTCACGATACTTACCTTTCATTTAATTTCAATACTTTGTAACACATTATAATTTATATTTTTTAAACAGTTATTTACAGACGGACGATCCCGGATTGACCTCTATTACACACGCTTTCGATCTGTATCATCTGAGTTTAAGATACGAGTTATACGATTTAAGAAAGAAATGCAGATCATTTATCATTCGGCAAATAAATCTGTTTAATAGACATTTTAAACACAATAAAAATAAAATGTTTTATTTAAAACAATAGATCTAATACGTGTTAAAGCAGTTATTTGTTCTATGAGCACAAATTCCACATTAAATAACATTACAGAGTAATTCACTTATTCGACTGGTCTATTCTTTATCAGTCTACAAAGTGGGAGAAATCATGTTCAGAATGAATACAGTAGAGCATCGATTATCCGACCCCGATTAACCGTCACTTCGGTTAACCGATCCCGTTCTAGTAGGCAAATTCAAATGTCCGCTAGTGATGTGGCGCTACAATATTTGGCTATGTCTTNATGATACCTTGTTTACAATTCACTAAAATGTAATTGGGGTTCCATAATACCACCTTCTCCTCTATAGGTACGACAGTTTTCCGTTATACACTCCTTTGTCTTGTAAGAGACGAGGAACCACATGGTGCCACCCGGCATGGAATAGCCACAACAATGATACGTGCTAGGCGAGCATTTTTTCTTTTTTCTTTAGTTTGTAATGTAAACATTTAATTATGTTTTGTTTAAATGTCGGACACACGAAGACAAAATTCAATTTTTATCTAATTACGTCGATGTCCGTTTATTTAGAACATACAAAATAAGTGTTGATAAAAAAAAGACCTATAGATTTTATCATCTGTTACTAAACAATAACATGTAATTGTTCATTCTCTGTAAAATTAGAATTCGGTAAGCTGTTTTCGGGTCGAGAAAAATTTTTCAGCTTCTTCCTCTTAATTAAAGAACTTGTTTAATCACTTTTTACAATGGATGTTGATTGATTAATATTATGTCAGCGTAATGATTTTTTACTTTCACGTACTTTGGGTAACAGAATATGGAAAATTCCAGGAAATCGGAATTTGGGACTAGCGTTATTAGTTATAACAGTACAGTATACAATGACCTATACTCATTTAAAATACGATAGGTTACAGAAAAATCATTTTTTAATTTTGGTCAGAGAGTGATAGAAGTCTCTAAGATACATTTATTTAACAAAAGGACCGTCGATACTCGATCAAAAACCACACACATACACAAGAATCATTACATTAACAAAAGATCACTTTTATATTAGTAATAATATCTATTGAGAAATCACAGATATTATTTGATTATCACACAAAGTGTGGTAAAATATGCATGGANCGATACTCGATCAAAAACCACACACATACACAAGAATCATTACATTAACAAAAGATCACTTTTATATTAGTAATAATATCTATTGAGAAATCACAGATATTATTTGATTATCACACAAAGTGTGGTAAAATATGCATGGATAGCTTCATTAACAAGATTGCATTTCTGGCTACTCCACTCCTCAGTCTACTGAAGGGAATAACCCGAAATACTTCCCTGTTCATAGAGATGTCTTTTCCTTTTAAAAAGGCAGCGTTTCCTGGAATTATAGCTCCTAGGAAATAAAACTTGATTATCGCGGAACCATCAAAACCCAAGATGATAAGCTAATACAAAAACTTTAATATCTATTTTTAAAATATTAGTCATTCATTTATTGTTCATACACCATTGTCAGAAATACAAGTAACGTATAACAAACATGTCTGCTCGAAAGTAATAATACATCACTTTTTGTTGTTTAGGATTTCTTCGAGTGAGATACGAATCCAAAGCGAAGAACAAGAAGAAATTATTATATCAGAAGCTCAGTTAAATAAAGTCCTGAACAGGCAATTGGAACTTCTCATTATATATTTTGAAAATTCGAAAGTACTGATTATGCCTTATACAATCGAAATCATCAGACAATTCGTTACGTAAGTTTTTCACGATACTTACCTTTCAATTAATTTCAATACTTTGTAACACATTATAATTTATATTTTTTAAACAGTTATTTACAGACGGACGATCCCGGATTGAGCTCTATTACACACGCTTTCGACCTGTATCATCTGAGTTTAAGATACGAGTTATACGATTTAAGAAAGAAATGCAGATCATTTATCATTCGGCAAATAAATCTGCATACCGTCTGTGCAATCCACGATTTTGCATGTGAGATCGGTGATCTGGACATAACTTATTATTGCTGGCTAGCTTTCGACCAATTCGGAGAAAGACTATTTACAACAGGCGACTTTATATGCTGTAAAATCGCAACAATTGATAGACTGGTATCTCGAGCGATATATGAATCTGTCAGTGAATTGCGTTTACTCCAAGCCGTGTATCAGTGGAGCATAGAAGAAGTTAAAAGAAAATTGGGCGCGGACAACTTTTATTCGATGAATGAAGAATCGAAAAGGAATGCAATAAGAAATGTTATGAAGCCATTTATTGGAAAAGTCAGATTTCTTGCCATTAATGAATACGAATTGCAATCTTGTGTTTTTACAATGAACTTGTTAAGCGAGTTAGAAAAGATTCATATCTGGCATGCTATTAAGACTGGTAATTACTACTTTTATCCCAGTTACTTCAGTTCTGAAACAAAAACCAGAAGCGGAATAGATTATTGTAACTTGTTCTCGTACGTAAATAAAGATCCTTCTGTGGTGGCAAACAGAAAGATGAAAGGTTACATACATTTTAGCAGCGAAGTAGTTGTAGGGGAAGATTGTTACGTCACGGCTCTTCGATTTCCGATGATGCTTGGCGAACGTTTTCCAATGTTCGTATACGCGTATATTAACAATTTGGACAACGAGTATTTTTCGTTTGACACTGTTTGCAATGCACAAGGAATAGCAAATCTGAAAACGAAGTTGTATCTAAAAAAATATTGGTCAATTCGTTTCTTTGCTTTCTTTTATCTCGCTGAAAATGTCCAACCCGATATCGAGTTTTCACCTCAACTGAGTTACTTTGTGAGCGACGAAGGAACAGATGCCAGGAAATTTGAAGACAAATTCTTAATCGGTGACAGAAACCTTGTGAATAATATTTACTTTTTGGTTGATTTATATTTTTGAAGTCAAAAGTTTCGCTGGAAAAAAAGAGAAATCAAAACGAAAATATAATGTAAAGTAAAATTCGAATATGATTATTTCTTAAGGTACCGCTGTAAAATTTCTGCAAAATGTGTGTGTACGTGAATGGGATAATGAATTTATTGAATTTACAGAAAATAAAATTGAAAT